>NC_081850.1:29576276-29876276 GCF_963259705.1 Myotis daubentonii | reverse complement strand
ACTTCTCAGTTATCATGTTGTTTGAGTGTTGGCCATTGTTGCAAATTTTCAAGTTGAGAGTGTGTAGTGGCGGTGGGTGGAAGGTTGTCATTTGATTGATTTTTAAAAAAACATATATTTTTATTGATTTCAGAAGAGGAAGGGAGAGATAGAAACATCAATGCTGAGAGAGAATCATCAATCGGCTGCTTCCTGCATGCCCCACACTGGGGATCGAGCCCGAAACCTGGGCATGTGCATCGACCAGGAATTAAACCATGACCTCCTAGTTCATAGGTCAACGCTCAACCACTGAGGCACGCTGGCTGGGCTCATTTGATTGATTTTGATAGTAAACAGCAAAAGCCATTGGAGAGTAAGACCTAGTGCAGCCTTCTTAGGCTGTTCACCCCAGCTTCAAGGCAACAGTTGAAGTGGCAAGAGCAAGGACAGCCGTGGTAGCCTCTATGTTATGGAAGCTGTGTCTGTAAGCTGAGCTTTGAATGACACATTATTTCCTCTGTGCACCCCAATCTATTTTCTGCCTGACTAAGCTTATAAAACTCTGCATAAATTCTCCCTCTCAGCCTGTTCCATAATCCTGTGAACACAGTGTCTTCCTGCTCATTCCTTCAGCCAGCAAGCACCAGCTGTTGGGTCCTGGAAACATTTTACATTAAAGAAAAAGAAAAAAAAGAAGTCGATGATCAGAAAGCTGTAAAAACTGCACAATGCTTGAGATATGCAAATGCTTCAGGGTGGTGGGTATCTGACCTGCATAAAAGAAATGATTAGGTTTCCATCAATCATTATGCTCCCGAACAACTCTGCTGAGATCTGTCGATGTGGACGCTCTTCGGCTGCCTGGGTTCTGCACAGTCTGTAAACTAATCCAGTTTTGTTTGTTCTGTGCTAAAGAAAGGATAAACTCTGAGCTTGAAAATATGAACAAAGATGCAATTATCTTAACTAAGCCACTCCAGCTTTATTTTTATGCAAAAAGTGCCACAAACTTTATTATCTATATTTTTCAGCTTCAAAAGGAAAGTGCAAGTCACTTGATAATGTCTCTGTAATTACTTGAATGCATACTTCATGCCTCAAATGCACAGGAAAGCTCATTGTTATAATTAGAAGTTATATAAATACCCAGTTTATACAAATGGTAGCTAATTACTTAACTGAAATGACAGATTCTTGCCATCCTACCAGGAAAGATACCTTATAATATGTAATTCAAACCATAGGTCAAAGTGGGAGATGTGATTATAATGTGAAATTTTCTTTTAAAAATATTGGTAGCTGCTATTGAGAACTGAGTAATTAACTGTTTCCATTTAGAGAATTATTTCAGGATATGTCTGGAAAACAACTCATATCTACACTCCAAATTGTTTGAATAGGACATTTATGCATTTTCTGTCACTAATGTCTTCCTATTAATTTTACTGATAATCTTTAGGAGGGATTGAAAATCAATAAAATAGATGATGATATTCTATAGCAGGGGCCATAAAACTTTTTCTTTAAAGGACAAGACAGTAAATATTTTAGGCTGTTCAGGACATGAAGTCTCTTCTGAAACTACGAAAGCAACTTTATACTTGCAATGGAAAAGCAGCTATAGGCAGTATCTAAAACATGATCATGGCGGTATTTCATAAAACTATTTACAAAAATTGGTGGTGTATGGACCATGGTTTGCCATCCCCTGCTCCTTACCAAACATCTAGTGGCCTGAATGAAATACTAGTCACTACTATCCTCTAGATAGTTTATGTTTTTTACTTTCATTCAAAACCTAAGGTCTTAGCAGCCCTTCTTCAGGGACCTTCAGCTAGAGAATTAAGCCTTATTGCTCTAAGGCACCCAGTGGCATGACGGTAACTTCTCTCCTGTGCCTCTTTGGGAGTAACTTTGTATGATCCTTGGAAGAACTACAAGAGTCACTCAATCACTTAGTTTTCTCATGGAAACCTAGCTGAGAAATGCAAGAAATGGTGTTTGTCAAAACTATCTAAAGTGCCCTAGCTGGTTTGGCTCAATGGATAGAGCGTTGGCCTGCAGACTGAAGGGTACCAGGTTCGATTCCAGCCAAGGGCACATGCCTGGGTTGCAGGCTCAATCCCCAGTAGGGGGCGTGCAAGAGGCAGCCAATCAATGATTCTCTCTCATCATTGATGCTTCTATCTCTCTCTCCCTCTCCCTTCCTCTCTAAAATCAATAAAATATATTTTTAAAAAAACTATCTAAAGCCACAAAATAGAAGTTTGGGTTTGTAGTGACTCTTGGGGTAATAATACTGAGATAATCATGCAAACCAAACTCTTCTATTTGAAGACAGGTGAAATCATGTGTCTTTTACTTCTGTTTACAGATCTGCCAAGCTCACTAGATTTAAGATATCCTATCTAATAAAAGAGAAACATGGTAATTGGCGTACGACCGCTACCCTTCCCATTGGCTAATCAGGGCAATATGCAAATTAACTGCCAGCCAAGATGGCGGCCGGCAGACAGGCAGCTTGAAACTAACATGAGGCTTGCTTGCTTCAGTGACGGAGGACTCCAACATTCCCCACCGGCCGCTGCAGGCCTCTGAGCTGCAACTCTAAGCAACTATGTAACAAATATAGAAGCTAAACAAAACCCCAGAAACCTGATTTAGTTCGCCGGGCTTCAGCCAGCAGATCGCAACATTGTAAGCAAAGGCCAGAAACCTACTTTCAGCAGCGGAGGCCTAAGAGCTGGAGCCAAGCCTCAGAGCTAAAGCTGGCCCAGAATAAAAAAGAAAAAAGAAAAAAAGGAGCGATTGGGAGCTTCAGTCACCCCCAGCCTGAAAACAGCCCTCAGCCCCTCACCCAGACTGGCCAGGCACCCCAGTGGGGACCCCCACCCTGAAGGGTGTGTGACCTGCTGCAAACAGCCATCATCCCGTCACCAAGGCTGGCCAGGCACCCCAGTGGGGACCCCCACCCTGATCCGGGACACCCTTCAGGGCAAATCAGCCGGCACCCACCCGTGCACCAGGCCTCTACCCTATATAGTAAAAGAGTAATATGCCTCTCAGCACCGGGATCAGCGAAGCCGCAAGGCCTCCTGGCACCGCGATCAGCGTGACAGGGGGGAGCGCCCAAACCCCCTGATCGCCCTGCGGCTCTGTGTGTGACAGGAGGCAGGGCCACAACCTCCCTATCCACCCTGCTCTGTTCATGACAGGGGAAGGCACCCCAACCCCCTGATCAGCCCTGCGGCTCTGTGTGTGACAGGGTGCGGTGCCCCAACCCCCTGATCAGCCCTGCTCTGTGTGTGACAGGGTGCAGGGCCCCAAACACCCACCCCACCACCACCACGGGCCCTGCTCTGTGTGTGACGGGGTAGAGCCATAACCTCCCCATCGGCCCTGCCCTGAGTGTGAGAGTGGCGGCGCCCCAACCCCCTGATCGGCCCTGCTCTGTGGGTGATAGAGGGCGGCGCCCCAACCCCCTAATGGGCCCTGCTCTGTGAGTGACAGGGTAAGGAGCCCCAACCCCCCTGATAGGCCCTGCTCTGTGCGTGACAGGGGCAGCGCCCCAATCCCCTGATTGGCCCTGCTCTGTGCGTGACAGGGGGTGGTGCCGCAACCTCCCCATTGACCCTGCCTTGAGTATGACAGGGGGCGGTGCCCCAACCCCCCAATCAGCCCTACCCTGAGCGTGACTGAGGGTGGCATCGCAACCTCCCGATCTGCCCTGCTCTGTGCATGACAGGGGCAGTGCCCCAACTCCCCAATCGGCCCTGCTCTGAGTCCGACCAGGGGCTGCACCTAGGGATTGGGCCTGCCCTCTGCCACCCAGGAGCAGGCCTAAGCCAGCAGGTCGTTATCTCCCGAGGGGTCCCAGACTGCGAGAGGGCACAGGCCGGGCTGAGGGACCTCCCTTCCCCCCGAGTGCACAAATTTTTGTGCACCGGGCCTCTAGTATTAAATATAAAACTTTATAACTCTAAAGTGGAGCTTATGGGGTAGAAGGGTTCTTAAGGGGAATAAGGACATTTTCAAGTGATAATATTTTAATAAAAGGTTCCAATGTTGATTTGCTTATGGTTATGGCTATTATGATTGGGCATTTGAAGGGCAGTGTGAATATGATGAGCAATGTAGGGGATGTGGGGCTTTAGAGTTATGCCTCAGGAACTTACCAGCAGGCCCTAGCCTCCTGGTAAAAGGGGAAAAGAGCCTAATAAAATCACATGACCCCATTCCTATTCTAAGAAGGCTCTATGGTAATTCAAGTCCTAATCTAGATTAATTTAAAACAGAAATCCTACTTTTAGAGATTATAGCTGTCAATCATTAACATTGCCTCTACTCAAATAAAACTAAGAGACCCCAGGACTTTGAGATTAGAAACAAATTAGTCCCCAACATCTTGGGGGTTGGAAATATCTTTATGAAGCCACCTGAATGAAAGTCACTTCCCATTTTGATCTAGGAGTGAGCATGAAAAAATATTGCCCTACCATAAAAGGAAGGCATAAATGACAAACCACATTTGAAGAATTCTTCCTCCTTTTAACATTATCTCCTTGAGGTAATGAAACTATAGGGTCATTAACACTGGAAAGTATCTTGGTACAATAGCTTCATTTTAGAAATAAAGGTAGTGAAGTCCAGAAATGCTAGGTCATACAATTAACAGAAAATGAAAGAGCCAAGTCTTAAGCCATGGACTTTTCCCTTTTCCAATTTGACTACATAGTCTCACAACACTTTCTAGTAAATACAATTAATGT
Source organism: Myotis daubentonii (assembly GCF_963259705.1). Lineage (NCBI taxonomy): Eukaryota > Metazoa > Chordata > Mammalia > Chiroptera > Vespertilionidae > Myotis > Myotis daubentonii. The sequence goes on along the minus strand of NC_081850.1, from coordinate 29,871,525 downwards.
TCCCTATCCCTAAATACCAAGGTTAAAATGTTTATATTTTAAATTACTAAAACAAAAATTAGGTCAATCACACAGAATCCATTTATGGGCACTACTTTTAATTTTTTCCAGTAAAGGAGACCTGGCATTCTGATTCCTAACTTGGGAATTTTTCTATGCTTATGTAGTCTTCTAGCTGTCAAGGTCATTCTTTGTACATAGTCAATATTTAACAAATACAAAGGGGCAATAAATAAAAATTAATATGAAAAGATATCATGAATTTATGTGTGTAATAGCTTTGTACTTTTGTTTATTTTTAAGCATACGTGGAATTTATTTAAAATAGAACCCATTTTGTTAAAAAGAAGCTTGGCCAACATGCGTTTCCTGAAATGTTTCATTATGCGGTACAGCATGTTTATTCAGGTGAAAGTATACAGAATATTGCATATCTCTAAATACATTGATCTAAATGCAAATGCAGGTAAATGCAAAATCCAACCTTTGTGTCATTTGGTTTTACATTCTGCCATCAAAATTTAGAGGTATTCTTTTTTCATTTCTTAACATAGAAATCTAAAAATCAATGGCAATTCTAGGAAAAACTTATAAATATAGAGGTAGAACATTTGAAAGTCATATGCCCAAACCATTCTGAAAGCTATCTGTGCAAGCACTAAATATAATGTTTAGTTTGTGATGTGGTCATTAGGAAAAAATAAAAGAGACTTGATAGCTTCTAGAGATCATGATTACAAATAATTTAAAGGTAAAAGACTTTAGTTCTTTATCTCACCAGTTGTGGGACTGATCAAGATGTTTTCTACCAAATTCATTTAAATCAAATCGTTTTGGGGTAAATTGTACACATACACTCATAAGGTAACAATTTTTTCCTCCTAATCCTACCTAATCAAAATGATATAGTTTCCATCTTATTGCTCTATTGTCACAAAACAATCTCATAATAAATCCTATATAATAAAAGGCTAATATGCAAATTGTCCCCTAACGAGTTTGACTGACCAGGAGTTCAACCGCTCACTATGACATGTGCTGACCACCAGGGTGCAGCATGAAATGAAGGAAGGCCCTGGCTGGCAGCTGGCAGCCGGGGAAAGGAAGGCCCCGATTGACCCTGATCGCCAGCCTGGCCTAGGGACCCTACGCGTGCACAAATTTCATGCACTGGGCCTCTAGTTTAAAATAAACACATCAAATTTGCAATCTGGGCAGAGGACTTAACTACAACTATCTCACTTTATAAATATAAATACTGAAATCCAGTAAGGCTAAATGACTTGCCTATAACCCTACTGGTAGACTGAATCCAAGATCAGAACTTATGCATTTGATATCCCAACCCACTGTTCATTGTAATATCCTGACTAGGTAACTCAGTACATATATTCAAAACTATAAAGGAATCACTGGCTGCTTTACTTACACTTCCTTTGGAAGATGCATTAGCAATTTTATGCCACTGGAGGCATATGTTTCTTTCATAGCAATATAAAATCTTATTAGGCAGAATGAAGTAATACTGGAAAGAAATAGGGCCTTTCTAGCCAGCTGGCTGAGTGTACCGGCCATCTCTCCACTGTCTATAGCCAATAATTTTACTTACTGGAAATTTCTGGCTAACATGTTTATGTAATGAGCTAAGTGTTCTTTGAAGTAATATTACACAGTGAATGATATTTTCCAATTGGAAAAATATAGTATCAAGAATTATTTCCTCTGGCTAAGAGATTAGTTATTAAATATTCTCATCACTCACACAAATGGTAACTCTGTGAGATAATGGATGTGTTAATTAACTTGATTATGGTAATCATTTCACAATATATATGTACATATATTAAATCATCACATTGTGTACCCTAAATGTATATAATATTCATTTGTCAATTATATCTCAATAAAGATTGGAGGACAACTTTAAAAAGGTATTGCCTACAGAACAATAAGCTTTAGGTCTAAGATGTGTATTTACAACCTAAATATATTACATTTTGTTTTTTAAAGAACAGGATCATGTAGTAAGTTGAACTTTGTTTTCCTTTTTTATTTCAGAGAGGAAGGGAGAGGGAGAGAGAGATATACAGTAAACATCAATGATGAGAGAGAATCATTGATCGGCTGCCTCCTGCATGTCCCAAACTGGGGATCAAGCCCACAACCCAGGCATGTGCCCCCAAAAGGAATCAAACTGTGACCTCCTTGTTTATAGGTCAATACTCAACCAATGAGCCATGCTGGCCAGGCTTAAGTTGAACAGTTTGTAAAATGTTTGAATATCAGCAATTTCATTATTTTAACATAAGAGTATAACGTAGTGTTTCAGATCATGGGATCTGGTCACAGAAGGTTTGAGGTCAAATTCTGGTCCTACCACCTAGAACTGCAACCTGGTTAGGGCTATTATGAAATAATCCTGCCCTGACTAGGTAGCTCAGTTGGCTAGAGCATCATCCCAATACATCAAGATTGTGGGTTCAATCCCTGGTCAGGGCACATACAAGACGCAACCAATGAATGCATAAAGAAGTGGAATGTGGACTGACAAATAGATCTCTCTCTCTCTCAAATCAATAAAACATTTTTTAAGTATAAAAAAAGATACTATCCTTATAAAATTCTAATGGTAGTGCTAGTCACATAGTAAGTGCTGAAGAACTGCTAGTCGTTATTACATCTGTTGATGATGATTATTATGATGACGACTGTCTTAATTTGGGCTGCTGTAATAGACTGGGTGGCTTAACCAATAAACATTTACTTCTTAAAGATCAAAGTACTGAAAGATTCAGTGTGTGGTGAGAGCCTGCTTCCTGGATCATAGATGTGTCTCTTCTTGCTGTATCCTCACATGGAGTAAAGGAAAGCTAGAGCGCTTTATGAAGGTACTACTAACTCCAAAGTCCCTACCTCCTAATATATCACTTTGGGGGTTAGAATTTGAACATATGAATTTCTGGGGTAACACAAACATTCAGTCCATGACAGTGATAATGATGATGAGAATGATGTTGATAATATCTGTTCCATCCAACTAATGCATCCTGGTTGAGTCAACGGGTTTAGAGAGTTGATGTGTATACAATGTCCTCAATACCATGATTATAGAAAAAGGAAGACACATATACAAAACTATCTTGGGTTATGTTGTGAATAAAAATTGGAGGCAACTAAAACTGATGAGTAGTGGGCTAGCTGATGAACAGATTGGGTTTAGAAAGTAATTCTAATGTATTCATGGTATAACCACTTGCTATGGATTGAAGCCAACCTCTAACTTGCTAGGTAGATAATTTTTATAAAGGAAATGTTAATTTCCTTACTAAAAGGTTAAGATTACTCATAAAGTTAAAGATAAATTTGGTAATATAATAAAAAGCAGATATTTTCTTTTTCTTTCATCCTTTAAGATCAAAGTCAAACAACAAAAGCAATAATAAAATTTCAAGCTACTAGATTATGTACTGAGCACCCAGTACATGTGCTAAATGTTCCAAACATTGTGAAGTATTTATATGCATCATCACATTTAATCCTCACAAGCTTATGAGGGGAGTTCTGGCATTATTTCAACTTTACACAATAGAAAGTTGAGGCTCAGAGGAGTTAAATAATGTCCCTGCTGTCTTAAAGCTAATAAATGAGAAGCTCATTATACTGAGACATAATACCTTATGTAACTTTGGAGAATTTAGCCAAAGTATGTATCAAAGTACATGGGGGGGGGGGGCGGGGGGAGAGACATATGTAATACTTTCAATAATAAAGAATTTAAAAGTACAAGAGGTCTCCTGAAGAACCTTACAACTTGTTGATAATATTCAGTAAGTACTTTTTTTTCTAAAAAAAAATTATAAATTGAACTAGTAGATGTAAAATTATTATGTCTTTTACTATTAGTCTTTTGTGATCCCTCCTGAGTTAGGTCCTTCATATCTGGCAAGGTCATGCCTCATTACAAGTCCATGGAAAGAGTCTTTGCCATGAACAGAAGTCCATAAAGCCAAAGGTTGATTGATGGCTACTCAGATGCTCTCTTATCCTGTCATCCAGGCATTTCTATGACATATGCTCCAAATTCATCTTGATTTGGTAATATTCATCACTACAGGCATACCTTGGTTTATTGCACTTCACTTTATTGTACTTTCTACAAATTGAAGGGCAGACCCTGCACCAGCAAAAAGATGACCACTGCCTTTATTGCTTTCCTCCATTTATTGACGTGGTCTGGACCTGAACCCAGAATGTCTCTGAGGTATGCTTACATTTTTTAGTTCACTTAAGATATTTTATTAGTTACATCCTAATGTGTTTGTCATTGTTATGTGATCTGGTCATTCAAAGATAAATGAGAATAGATCTCAGCCTATGAAGAGATCTGTAGGATTAGCGGCATGGTAAAAAGATGATTTACAGATACTGCTTTGGACAGGGGTTGGCAAAACAGGTTTAGAGGTGTTTGTGTGGAATATTATACAATAATTAATAATTAATAATTCAAGAATAAACTCTGTGTTTAATGTAGTAGCAACTGAAAACCTACTTGTGCCAGCCCTAGAGTCCTATAAGGAAATGCAAAGGAGAAGGCAAAGTGTCCTGAAAGAGAGGATCCCTGAGCTGAGTCTTGATATATGACTAAGCAAATGCATGTAAACATGGTATTCAGCCTCAACTATTAATAAAAAAATGAGAAAATTTAGCAGTTGATAATATCAAGTATATTCAAAGGTCAGGACCACTCATACATTGCTGGTAACAGGATATAATTGGTGCATCCATATTGAAGAGCAATTTGGTGATATTCAATAAAATCGTTAATGCAAATATTTGATAATATTTTATAGAACTATATCTTGATAAAATTTTGCTTGGGTGTCCAAGAAAACATGTATGAAGATATTCATCACAGCATTGTTTATAAGAGCTTCAAATTAGAAATAACATCTGTGTTCATCAATAGGTAGACAGATAAATGAAATGTGATGTGCCCATACTATGAAACACAATATTGTTTTAAAGTGCTGAAGCAGATAAATCTACATATCTCAATACTGACAAATATAAAAACCATAATCCTATATAATAAAAGCCTAATATGCAAATTGTCCCCTTGACCAGGAGTTCTGCCGGGAGTTCGACTGCTTGCTATGACATGAACTGACCACCAGGGGGCAGTGCAAAGCATGGCGGGTGTTGGCGATGTGGCGCTGGCAGCAGGTGGCAGTGGAGGCATTGCAGGCCCCAATGGGCCCCAACGAGAGTGGGACCGGGGCGGGATGGTGGAGCAGGTGAGTGGGTGGTGCCAGACCAAGGTGGGTGTGAGCCACTGGTCACTGGGCAGGGGCCAATTGCCCTGCTGACCAGACCGCCCCACCGCCACCAGGCCCCTAGGTGTTGAGGGAGCCGGGCAGAGGCACGATGCCCTGCCAATTCGATCCAATGGCAGGATGGTAGCAGGGGGCAGGGTTGTTGCCCGGCTCCCTCAGCGCCTGGGAGCTGGGTGGTGGCAGAGCGATTGGGCCCTGCAGGCAGTGACCAGAGGTGGGGTAAGGGGGTGAGGGGGTTGGGGGGAGGGGAAAACAGGTGGCCGGAGGAAGGGAGGGAGTACCCAGCTGGCAGCCAGCAGCCACTAGGGACCCTACCAGTGCACGAATTTCATGTACCGGGCCTCTAGTGTTGAATAAAACACTTGCAGAATTATAAATACAGTATAATACAATTTACATAAAATTAAGACATAGAAATGTTGTACAATGGTAGATATTCATATAGGAATATGCATGTGAGCTTGTGTGTATGTATACATAAAAACTATAAGAACAGGCAATAACTTTATAACAGTAATTGTTTCTCAGGCAGAGGAAGAACAATAGGGTGAAGACTGGACTTCCAAGGGGACTTCAGTGTTATTTGTGGTGTTTATTTCCTTTATTTAAAAAACAGAACAAGAATATGAAAAAAGCTAAAAATTGTCATGTTTTAAAACCCCAAATTGTGTTTACAAACATATCTCAAAAAGTAATGAAACAAAATAAAATGAACTAAACAGAAGGATAGAGTGAGCCAAGAACAAGATGGATGAAATATTGAAAAGAGTTAAAGTTGGGGAGGGAAGGCATCCAGGCAGTGGGAACAGTCTGGGCAAACACACAGAGGTGTGAAATAGCCTGTTGTATTTAGGGAACACATGATTCACGAAGGCAGTGTGAAGCGTCAAGTAGGTAGGAAGTGGCAGGAGAAGAACTTTGATAGGTAAACAGACAGACTATGGATAGCCTTATAGGCCAAGTTAAGGCACCTGGATTTTATCTGTAAGTGTTGAGAAGCCTTTAGAGGTATTAAAGCTGAAAATAATGATTAGATATGTGTTTCTAAGCCCTGGCCAGGTAGCTCAGTCAGTTAGAGCATCATCCCCATATACCAAGGTTGTGGGTTTCATCTCTGGTCAAGCCACATACAAGATGAATGTTTCTGGTGGATCACACCGATGACTGCTTGCAGATCTAGTTTTGAGGGCACAAGAGTTGAAATAGGGCTCTCCAGAGAAACAGAAACCAAAGAATGTGTATATTTATAGGCAGAGAAGATTGACTATAGGGAATTGGCTCACAAAAGCATGGAGGCTGCCAAGTCCAAATGTGCTGGGTGTGTCCTGAGGCTGGAAACCCAGAGAAGAGGACCCCTAATATTGCAGTTCAAATCCAGAGGCCATCAGTGAGGGGGTGGCCAGTGCTGCAGTTCAAGATTGAGGCCATCTGCTGGCAGAATCTTTCTTGCTCAGGGGAGGTTCTAGGCAGATCTTCAACTGATTCAATAAGGCCTACCCACACAATGGGGGCAATATTCTTTACTGGAAGTCTACCGATTTAAATGCTACTCTCACACAGAACACCCTCACAGAGACATCCAGAAAATGGTTTGATGAAATATCTGGGCACTGTGGCCCAGCCACATTGAAAAATAAAATTAACCATCACAAGGCTAATCATAAAGAATATAGAAATAATCTACACTCCTAATTAAGTCTCAAAACCTAGTAAAAGTTGAGTACATATGTTAATATGAGTTGATTTAAGAGTGATTTTTAAAAATCTGACAAATTCATTTGTGTATATATACAAATATATATATATATATATACATATCCATATGCGTATACATGTACATGTATATGCCATAAAGTTATTGTGGCAGACTACATGTTCTCAGCCAATGAGTGCTCATCAGCATCAGTCAGAGAATATTCTGCAAGTTGTTTATTCTGTTGGGCTTCTTGTATACCATTTGTTTTGTGTTCTGGTGAACAGTTTTGATTCATAATGTTTGATAACATGTACTGGTGCTGGACTGTCCCCCACAAAGGAAGACTAAATGTTGAGAGTACTAAGTGGAAATTAGTTGTTCTCTATATGTATAAACCTCAGTAATCAGAACAACCTACCAAGAGGATAGACCATCTCTTGAATCCACCAGGGAGTAACACATGTGAGGGAAGATGAAAATCTGTTAATAAATTTTGGATGATCAAAAGCATCCTGTGCCCCATCATAAGAAATACAAAGAGCATTTTAAACTCTATCCTTGCCCTAGCTGGTTTGGCTCAGTGGATATAGCATCGGCCTGCAGACCCAAGAGTCTCAGGTTCAACTCCAGTCAGGGGCATGTACCTCGGTTGTAGGCTCCTCCCTGCCCTGGGCCCTGTTCAGGGCGCACGAAGGAGGCAACCAATTGATGTGCTTCTCTCACATCGATATTTATCTCTGTCTTTCCCTCTCCTAGTCTCTCTAAAAATCAATGGAAAAATATCCTCGGGTGAGGATTGAAAAACAAACCAAAAAACATGCAAAACTCCATCCTTGAATGATGGAAAAGAGACACACAAATATTTTGAGATAGTTGTGCTTGACCTAGAAATTTAGATCCTGCATGACACAAATATCAATGTGAAGTAAGTGCTGACTACCAACCATGTAGCTTTGAATTTCTCATCCCTTCAAAGGAATGGTTAGCATTGTCTTAGAGTTAATTCCTCAGTTCCTTCTCAATAGGAATTAAATAACCTTTATGGGAAATGTATGCTAATGAACAGTTTCACCTCTTAAGAAGGGAGAGCCATCAAGCACCCAAAGACCATTTTACTTTCTAACTGAGTAATGCTCTTGAGATTTTAGGCCAAATGACATTTATGCTAATAAAACATACAATGGCACTCAATTATCTCTACACTGTTGCCAAGTTTCCATGTTTGGGGTAGAACTGGGCATTTCATTGAGTTTCTTTCTTCATTATTATTTATTTAACAATGTAAGTGTATTTATTATCATATATGTTATATCACCTGTTTTTACATAAGCATATTTCTAGCATGGATGTTGGAAATAAAAATGATATTTCCGTTGGCGGCAATATTGACCTTCTGCAGAGTCCTGTGTGCTCACTCCATCCATTACTTACTCCGTAATTTGGGATGGATCGCTGACACTCTCACACCCTCCGCTTCATATTTGCTTTTGCCTCAGGAGGGATCTGTTATAGAGCAGTTGTAATGATTAAATGTTCATGGAAAGCTCTTCATAAACCTTAACGGGCTATACTATAAATACCGTCAGCTTTATGGATTTAATCTGATTACAGAAAACAGAGGATCACGTATTCTAATGAATAAAGATTTTTTTTCTCAGTATATCGATGCACAAATTAAAATGCATTCAAAAGATTACCCTGCCACAGACTTAAAAGCAATCTGTTTGTTTTTTTTTAAAAAAAAGTCTGTTCTTCTAGGGACTGTCAATGTTGGCAATTTCCCCCCACTCAGAATCAGAGTATATTTGAGCTGAAAGGGACCTTGGAGAACATCCAATTCAGTGCCCTCAATATCCTCCCTCTCCCATTTTACCATAATGTAAAATTTAATGTGAACATAAAATACAACGTTCTAGATGGCTTAAATGGATTTCACTTTGAAAACTATATGTTAAAATATATTTAGCTTCTACTAGGACACAAATGAAGCCTGAAATTTTAGATTCAAGAAATAGAGTCAAAACCTCCTAAGGGATATTTTTGTAAGTGAAGAATGAAAAGGATTAAAAAAGAAAGCTGTTGGGTATATCTGACATGTTTCTGTAATAATGTCTGCAAAGTGTGTCCACATAAAATAGATATATGACTACCATCAAATAACAGCAGAAAAGAGTGAGGGTGAATGAAACCATGGAGAACATCAATGAAATTCCTAATTCTTCCTAATTCGGTTATTTATTATTAGCTGATTGGTCATGGCTTAAATGCTCAATCCCAATCTTTTTCCAGTGACACTAAGCCTGCTATTCTGAGTTGCTATTCCCCATAATTAGTTGAGGTATGTGAAAGAAATGGGAAATACAATAGTAGCCTAAGTAAGACTAGGGGTAATTAGGGGTGTAAATCCTATATAATAAAAGCCTAAATGCAAATTGTGTCCGGGAGTTCGACCACTTGATATGACGTGCACTGACCACGAGGGGGGGGGGGGCGCAGAACATGGTGGGTGTCAGTGATGCAGTGCTGGCAGCAGGTGGCAGTGGAGGCACTGCTGGCCCCAATGGGCCCTGAGGAGAGCGGGACCTCCGTGGGATGGTGGAGCAGTGAGTGAGTAGCTCCAGGCCAAGGCGGGTGCAAGCAGCGGCCCAATTGCCCCGCCAATCGCCCCACAGACTGCAACGAGCAGCGGTGGGGAGTGGGGCTGCCCCCTTCCCTGGCTTCCAGGTGCTGAGGGAGCCAGGTGGGGGGGGGGGTGGGAAGGGGCCCAGCCCCAATCAATTTTCCTGCAGACAGGATGGTGGAGCAGGTGAGGGGGTGGTGCCAGGCTATGGTGGGGTGCCAGGCAGGGCTGCGGGGTGCAAAGCTGGGGGCAGAGCTGGGTCCTGATCCCCACAGGCCACCACGAGGGACCCCACCCATGCAAGAATTCGTGCACCGGGCCTCTAGTATTTTATAAAAATAAGCATAGACTGCATTCTTGAGGCAAAATACACAGCTTCTACTATTCATATCTTCCTTTTTATGTAGCATTTCCTAATATTTTCAAAGATTTCAATTGCCTAATATTTACACAGACTAACCCAAAATGAAGCTATAGCAAAAGAGATACAAATGATGTGCTGGTGAGGATGTGGAGAAAAGGGAACCCTCGTGCACTGCTGGTGGGAATGCAGACTGGTGCAGCCATTATGGAAAACAGTATGGCATTTCCTCAAAAACTTAAAAATGAAACTTCCATTTGACCCAGTGATCTCACTTCTAGGAATATATCCTAAGAAACCAGAAATATCAATCAGAAAGAATATATGCACCCCTATGTTCACAGCAGCACAATTTACAATAGCTAAGATTTAGAAACAGCCAAAGTGCCCATCAGCAGATGAGTGGATAAAAAAAACTGTGGTACATCTACACAATGGAATACAATGCTGCTGTAACAAAGAATGAATTCTTGCCATTTGCAACAGCATGGATGGAACTGGAGAGCATTATGCTAAGTGAAATAAGCCAGTCAGAGAAAGATAAGTATCACATCATCTCACTCATATGTGGAATCTAATGAACAAAATAAACTGATGAACAAAATAGGTCCAGAGACATAGAAGCATGGAACAACAGATTGATGGATTTCAGAGGGAAGGTGGGGATGGGGTGGTGGGTGGGGAGTGATTAACAGGGGAACGTATATGCATATTATGCATAGCCATGGACACAGACAATACAGTGGTGAAGGCCTGGGAGGGGTGGGTGTGGTATGGAGGTGGTCAAAGGGAAAAAAACAAATGAACAAAGGGGACAACTGTAATACTTTCAACAATAAAGATAAATTTAAAAAAATAAAATAATGGACTGCAACCTGAAAGAAAGATATTCACAGGCCTTCTTAAACTTAGTAGATCATTTACTTTACTATGTTTAGAAAGAGAAATGTTGCAAATAAATATTTAAATATTGAGAACAGAATATAAAGAGGCAATGACAGCCTGAACTCATGATAAGATTTTTAGCAATATGTTTTCTGATGGAGTCACAAATCCACCCATCAACTAACAGAAGTAAATTAGATAAAGCAGTGTGCTATGCAATGCTATGGTCCATGAAGCAGAAAAGATGCAGTGATATTCTGTTTTGCTTCTGATTGGTATGAACTTAAACTGGACTAGCGAAATCTCCTGGAGAGATAACCTTTATGTAACACTGTAGGCCAGAGAAATATTACAAGGAGTTTCCTTTAAACAAAGGGAAAGGGAATCAAAGTTAGAGGAGTTGTGCCCTGACTGGTTTGGCTCAGTGGATAGAGCGTTGGCCTGCAGACTGAAGGGTCCCAGGTTCTATTTCGGTCAACGGCATGTACCTTGGTTGTGGGCACATCCCCAATAGGGGGTGTGCAGGAGGCAGCTGATTGATATTTCTCTCTCACTGATGTTTCTAACTCTCTGTCCCTCTCCCTTCCTCTCTGTAAAAAATCAATAAAATATATTTTTAAAAAAAAGTTAGAGGAGTTGGGAAAGAACAAATCATAATCAACGACAGTGAGGTTAGCTTTGGAAAAAGAAAACTGCTTCCTCTGAAGCTGGGGCAAAGGAAGAGAGAAAGAGGAACCATATGTAACATATTTATAGTGGAAATCAAGGTGAGTGCCTGAAACACTTTCATTTGGAGAAGAAGGGATTTTACTGAATGTCAGCCGCCAAAAAACTTTAATCTTCTCAGCAAAGAGGGGACCTTATGCTTAGGGAGAAGAGACGAAGAAAGCTTGGTGGCCCTGGGAGTGGGAGTATGGAGACAATTTGGAGCAGTGACTGTGAGGAGAACATGAAAGGAGAAAATAACAAGGGTGCTGGTGGGCTGAGGACCCAGTCGAGTTTAGAAGTCATAGAGACAGTATGTTTCCACTAGTCAGCGAGGAAAGAAATTACGCACCACAGGTAGCGCAGGGTGGGCAGGCAGTCAACTGCAAGGTCTTGTGTGGGCAGGACTGAAATGATCTGCAGTCAGCCTCGAACCAGATAAGCAATGAGTAACTCCAGAAAAACCCTCAGGGCTAAGGAGGCCAGTAGGAAGTTTGACAAGGATTGGGAACTGTGAAGGAATGGCCAGCTCAGGTTATGGATATAGACAGGGAAGAGAGGCTCTAGTCACAGTAAGTTAAGTCAGGTATCCAGCACTAGCTGGTTTGACTCAGTGGATAGAGCGTTGGCCGGCGGACTGAAGGGTCGTGGGTTCCATTCTGGTTAAGGGCACATGCCCGGGGTGCAGGGCGTGCAGGAGGCAGCTGATCAATGATTCTTTCATCACTTGATGTTTCTATCTCACCCTTTCCCTTTCTCTCTAAAGTCAATAAAAATGTATTCTAAAAAAGCTAGGTATGAATAACTAAAAGAAAAGAAAAAAAATAACCCAGGTAGAAAGAGCAATACTCAACGAACACATCTGAAAATCTAGAAACAGAATTCCTTTAGCTATAAATTTTTTGTGTGCACTTTCTATATGTGTGTTACACTTCAAAAAAAGTGGGGAAAAAACACATGAATGAAATATTTGACAGTATTTTTTCCTAATAAACTTCTAATGCAATTTCCCACTTCCAGTGCAATGAACAACCTTTTCAGACATATAGCCTTGTGGTCTAGAATCTTATTTAATAAAAACAACAAACATGATGATGAAGCCTCAGGAAAAAAAATTGCATGTTTTATATATAACTAGAGGCCCAGTGCACGGATTCGTGCACTGGTGGGGTCCCTCAGCCTGGCCTGCGGGGATCAGTCCGAAACCGGCTCTCCAACATCCCCCGAGGGGGTCCCAGATTGCAAGAGAGCACAGGCCAGGCCGAGGGACCCTACCGGCGTACGAATCCGTGCACCAGGCCTCTAGTATGCATATTAGATCATTGGTTAATCTCTTCCCGCCCTCCCCCTTCCCTCTGAGATTCATCATTCTGTTCCATGTTTCCATGCCTGTGGTTTCCATGCCTGTGGTTTTCGCTCCTGCATTGAGCGTCTGCCCCCAGGTGGTCAGTGCGCATCATAGCTACTGGCTGGTCGGCCAGTCAGCCAGTCGGCCAGTCGCTTAGGCTTTTATATACAGTGGGGCCTTGACTTACGAGTTTAATTGGTTGAGACCGAGCTCGTTAAGGAGCTCATTAAGGAGCTCGTTAACTCAAATTACTCTATCAACTCAATGCAAAAAATAGGCCGAGAGACAGCTGGTATCTCAAAAAACTCGTTAGTCAGGACACGCATAAGTCAAGGCCCCACTGTACATAGATTATTCAGTTTCAGAGCAGTGACTCTCAGGGTCTCCCTCCTCTTCCTGTGCCCATGTGTAGCCTGGGCCTGCTCACGTTTGTAAGATGCCCCAGGCTGTTCATCAGTGGCTCGGATTATGACTCAGTTTGTCTACCCCTAAAATGTAGGTGAGAAGCATCACAGCAGGACAGGATGAAGCTCAGCTCCATTAAAAATATTAATAAAAGGAGAGCACCAATTTATTAAATGAAAATCCTCTGATCTGTTCACTGTAGCAAACAGCTGCTACTCTGTATCCTACTGGGGGCCTTGGGACCCAGTGACGGCAGCAGGCCTGCCTCTGTGCACATTTCTCTCAGCTGGGCAAATAAACAGCTCCTCTCTCCTCCTGTAGTGAGGCAGGGTTGCTCCGAGTTGTCAAACTCAAATAATCCCCTTCAAACTGAACCCCTGGCAAATTCAAAGAAAACATGCCCCCAGCACTGCTTGGGTGGGTAACGGACACCGAGAATCGGCTGAAAGAGCAGAAAGATGCCTTGGAACATGAACATTAGCAAACCAAGCATTATTACAAACCTTTCTCCCCCCAACCAATGACCTTTCCCCCAATCCCTAGTACTCCGGTTCTCTCTTTTCTACCGCATTTCACATTCCAATAGGTGAAGTTCAAGTTTACTTAGTAACATAAAATTCTACTTTTATTGTTTTCAATCCATATCATCAAGTCAGGACTACATACCCAAGCACACTTTGACCCTGATTATTCTAATAATCAGGAAAGATATAAAAAATATTAAACAGCTGCTAATGCACAAATATTACATGACCCTGTCTAGTTAGTAAACAACTAATTGGCCATAAACAACCAATACAGATAATTTATCCATGTACTTTGTAGCTAATAAAAGAAACTGATTTTTCTTCAAGATTTAGAAAGATGTTTTTCAATCCCTTGGCAGTTACTACGTTCTTCCTTATATCCCCATGGACCTCACCCCCTATTGGAAAATTGACATTATCTATCTATCTGATCCACTTCAGAAAATGAGGTTCACCATTTAACTGATGTAGCAGGCAGGGTTGAATGTATGTTTCAGTGGGTGAATAACATCAATAGTGAACATAGCACAAGCGATTTAAAATGACATGCTACTGTGCAAAAATCATATGACTGCTTATATTCCTCATTTGATTTCTGCCTTTATCCACCCTGAATTTCTTGATTTGATTTTAATGGGCACCATGCAGCTTATTACCAAGTCCCTGGCAGCTCTTAAACTTCAGAAATAAATGACTTCACTTATCTCACCAGAATGTTTTAAGAATAAATTTGATAACTTGCCAAAAAGCATTTGAGTTCATTGGTGAAAAGGTACCATATAAAAGAAACGTGGTATTCCAATGGCTATGGTTTCCCATGGTGACCCTGAGCCTTACATCAGTGTGGGCAGGATGTCTCAGGCTTTTCTCTCAATAGAATGCCAACCTTGAACCCCATAGGACAGTGACAGAGGGAAACACTGGGATGAACATCTAACTAGGAGCCAGGAGACCCTGATGTTTGTCATGGCTATTTATTTATTTATGTTTTTAAATATATTTTTATTGATTTCAGAAAGGGAGAGAGAGAGATAGACACATCAATGATGAGAGAGAATCATTGATCGGCTGCCTCCAGCACGCCCCCTACTGGGGACTGAGCCCGCAACTTGCAACTTGGGCATGTGCTCTAATCTCCTGGTTCAGAGGTTGACGCTAAACCCCTGATCCAAGCCGGCTGGGCGGTCATGGCTTTTTAAATTAGCATTGGTAAATTTTTATAAAACTCTTTACTTCTCTGGGCAACAGATACCTCCTCTTTAACATTACATAGAACTAGACACTACAAGAACTTGATGGTGGCTTCCGACTCTAGCATTCTGGAATTCTATGCTTCAGTGTGATCCTTCATACTTAAGAAGTAAGAACTTGTTTTTGAAAGTAAAAAACAGGATGGTCGTTTAGAAGTTTAGGTTCTACCTTCACTAAAATGATACTCCCATCAAATAATTTGAATTTCATTTTCATGGTGACACAGAATATGAGAAAAGCCTTCCCTTATTCTATGCAAACAGGTTCCCAATAACTCTAGCACAGTGGTTCTCAACCTTCCTAATGCTGCGGCCCTTTAATACAGTTCCTCACACTGTGGTGACCCCCAATTTCATTGTTACAAATTGAACATAATTAAAGCATAGTGATTAATCACAAAAACAATATGTAATTATATATGTGTTTTCCGATGGTCTTAGGCAACCCCTGTGAAAGGGTCGTTCGACCCTCAAAGGGGTCGCGACCCAGAGGTTGAGAACCGCTGCTCTAGCACATCATCGTATTTATTCCCTTCAATTCACTAGAGTCTGTATCTTTTTTTCTTCTTCACTTTTAAACATTTGTCTCAAATAGAAAGTAGGCTATCTTGTTTACTGCTGAATCATTAAAGCCTCGGGCAAAGTCTAGCAAATAGTAGGGCTCAAAAACATGTGTTGAGTGAAAAGCTTAATATATACCCAAACCATTTAACCAAGGGCAGCATAAGGCTAGATCTGTTAAGAGAAAGACGTTTAATGAACACTAGTATATGGAGGACTGTTTTTCTTAGATATGCCGAAAGGAAAGATGATGTGCTGGAATTAGACCAATAAAAAATATCAGAAACTTTTCCCAGTCTAAATTACTTTTGCCAGATGACTGACTTAAACATGATGAGATTTTGCAATAATACAAGGACAATAGTCCTCTCTTTTATATGACATGCCATTAATCCAAGAGAAAGTTTTATTAATCCTAGAGTAGTTACTTCTATTGACAGTGGAATGGTTTTAAAAAATATACAAGTGAGATGTAAATTTTCACCAAAGTTTAGCTGAGTGCTTGAATCAGTTTCATTTTATGCTAATTATATAACACTAGAGGCCTGATGCATGAAATTTGTGCAAGGGGCTCGGCCCTCACAGCCCCTCACAGCCCCGGCTTCATCTGAAAGGTTGTTCTGCTGTTCAGTCTAATTAGCATATTAGCTCTTTATTATATAGGATAATATACAAAGTGCTATACTAGTATGTTATGTTTTAGAAAAATAATTTACAGAATGGGCTTAAAATAAAATTTAAGGTATAAGAAATGGTTTTGACAAGTATTCTCAGCATCTGTAGCTTTAACAACATGTGGATTCTATTTGTTATTGCTATTTATTGTGTGCATCTATATTTAAAGATCCCCAGTTTAGCAGAATTAAAAATATAGATATCATCTGCATTGCTCCAGACCACTCTATCACAGAACAGTAATTTCCATATAGGTCATCATGATTTTTTAAAAAACAGGAGTTTATAGTTATATTTTATGTAGTCAGAGAATTCACTGTTCCATGATGGCTTTTCTTGGGTCATCTTGTGAACTGATTGTCACACAATGATCCAATCAGCTGTTTGATTGATCTGATTCCATTCATCCATGGCACCTGGACCAAACATTGCAAGGTCAGGTTATTTGTGTCTGACATTGATGGACGTGGCATGCAACATCAAGAGATAAAAAGAGTTCATGATATTAAAAAACTGCCGTACGCCAAATACATTTCCATTGCTTTGCTTAAGGATAACTGGGACTGTCTGAACTGAATAATGTTAGCTCAATAATTTCATTTGACAGCAGTGTTTGGAATGAAGTTATATAGTTCATGTGAATACTCCAAGTATTGAAAAATCATCTATATATCTAAAAGCCTAAGCGACCATCCGACCATTTGACCGTCTGACCAGTAGCTATGACGCACAATGACCACCAGGGGGCAGACGCTCCGACCGGTAGCTATGATGCACATGACCACCAGGGGGAAGATGCTCAATGCAGGAGCTGCTGAGCTGTGGTGACTTGGCAGCTGTGATTCTTGGGTGACGCACCCAGAACCAGAGAAGATGGAGCCTGATTCTGGGGTGCATCACCCAAGAACCTCCCTCTCTCACTCTGGGACACCTTGGGGGATGTCGAAGAGCTGGTTTTGGCTCGATCCCCGCAGGCCAGGCCGTGGGACCCCACCAGTGCACGAATTCGTGCACCAGGCCTCTAGTAATGATGATAATACTTCATTGAAGAACTGCAGATTTGTGTTTAGAAAAGTGAGCTGAATATAGGATTTGGACAACTTGTCTAACACTGAAATGAGCAGATAGCTTATGTATCCAGACGATAAGCATAGAAGTATAATACAATGTCATCCAATTCCGCATGTTTTAAAACAAATGTACATAACTGTAGAGGAGCCTTACATTGTCCTCTGAAAAATTAGTTCCAAACATACTTATTTTTTATGTCATAATTTTTGGTTAAAGCATTCATCCCACTAATATTCACTGAGAATTTACTATGAAATGGACATTCTTCTAGGAGCTAGGGACATAGTATTATATAACTTAGACATAAATATCTTTCCTTTTGGAGCTGAAATTCTACTGGGCAGAGATAGATAATAAAGGCATTAAACTTAATTAAATAGTATTTTAAGAAGTGATAGTGCCATGGAAACAAATAAGGATAGGGTAGTTGGGGAGTGCCTCGGAGTTGGAAGATTCCATTTGAAGTATGTTTTTATTGTTTTATAGAGAGAGGAGAGGAGAGGGAGAGACAGAAACATTGATAAGAAAAAAAAATTATTGGTTGAATGTCTCTTGCACACCCCATACTGGGGATCAAGCCCACAACCTGGGTATATGCCCTGACCTGGGATCAAACCAGTGACCTCTTGATGCTTGGGATGACACTTAACCAACTGAGCCGCACTGGACAGGTGGAAGATTCAATTTTAACCAGAGATATCAGGGAAGACCTTATTGAAAAATGACAACACAAGAAATTGAAAAGGTCCCATTGGGAGGGAGAGCTATATCAGAAAACATGCTCTGAGCAGATTAAATAGCAAGTGCACAGGACTGTACCTGACATGTGTGAGAAACAGTAAGGAGGTCAATGTGGCTGAAGTAAGTAAAACAGGGAAGTAGGAGTAAGATATGAGGTCAAGGGGGGGTGAGGGGCAAGGGCCAGGGCAGGCTGGAGGGGGTCAATGAGGGGAAAATGGGGACATACGTAATACTTTCTACAATTAAGACGTATTTAAAAAATAAATAAAAGATGTAAGAAAAAAAAAGAAGATGGAAGGTCAATTCTGTAAGACCCTGCATTGACTTTTACTAAGGCAATGCAAAGCTAATGGGGGAGGAGGGTGATGTGGGCAGAAAGGTGACAATATCTGAATTCCAGTTTAACAGACTTTCTCATCTCCCCGGGATGGGCTGGAAGAAGGTTGTCAGTCAGCATCAAGATGCTGGTGGCTTGAACCAGAATTTAAACCACAAACTGCTCATCTGACAGCCACACTTTCGCTTCCTTAAAATCAAACCTGAATATCTCTGGAAGGTTTCTAGAGTTTTTCTAGTAGTTATCACTAGTGGAATCCATTTAAGCAATTACCTAATATAATTTGTAAATGTAATCTACTTAACTTCACTGTATCTAAGTTTTCTTATTTGTTAAGTGGAATTTAAAAATAGTGCCCAGCCCTAGCCAGTTTGGCTCAATGGATAGAGTGTCAGCCTGCAGACTGAAGGGTCTCAGGTTTGATTCTGGTCAAGGCCATGTACTTTGGTTTCGGGCACATCCCCAGTGGGGAGTGTGCAGGAAGCAGCTGATCGATGTTTCTCTCTCATTGATGTTTCTAACTCTCTATCCCTCTCCCTTCCTCTCTGTAAAAAATCAATAAAATATATTTTTAAAAAATAAAATAAAAATAGTGCCCAATTAACAAGGTAATGGTGTGAATTATTTAGAATATGTGTATATTTATGAAAAGCTATAGTAATTAAAACAGTATGGTGTTGGCATCAAAAAGGACACATAGATCAATGGAACAGAGTCGAGAACCCAGAAATAAACGTGCACATATATGGTCAACTAATTTATGACAAAAGTATACAATGAGGGAAAAGTCCTTTTAATACATTAGTACTGAGAAAACTGGACAGCCACATGCAAAAGAATACAACTTGACCACCACCTTACACCATATAAAAAAATTAACTCAAAATGGATTAAAGACTTGAACATAAGAGTTGAAACCATAAAACTCCTAGAAGAAAACATAGGCAGTAAGTTCCTTGAAGTAGTTGTTGACAATGACTTCTTGACACCAAAGCAAAAGAAACAAAAGCATAAATAAGCAAGCGGAACTACATCACACTGAAAAGCTACGGCACAGCAAAGGAATACAATAAAAATGAAAAAGCACCCACTGAATGGGAGACAGTATTTGCAAACTGTAAACTGATAAGGGATTAAGATCCAAAATATGTAAATAACGCATACCTTAATAATAAAACAAAAAAAGAAAGTCTGATTAAAAAGTGGGCAGAGAGCTCTATCTGGATGGTTGTCTGGTACCCCAAAAAGGTTGCGGGTTCAGTTCCCAGTTAGGGCGAGTATGGGAGGCAACCAATTGATGTCTCCCTCACATCGATGTTTCTCTCTTCCTCTTTTTCTCTCTAAAATCAATAAACATATACGTGGTGGGGATTTAAAAAAATGGGCAGAGGATCTGCATAGACATTTTTCCAAAGAGGACATGCAGATGGCCAACAAAGACATAAAAAGTGCTTTAATCCATAGAGAAATATAAGTCAAAACCACAATGAGATGTCACCTCACACATGTTAGGATGGCTATTTTCAAATAGAAGAAATAAGTGTTGGAGACAATGTGAAGAAAAGGGAACCCTTGTGCACTGTTGGTGGAAATGTAAACTGAGAATCCCACTATGGAAAGCAGTGTGGAGGTTCCTCAAAGGTCTTTGTGACTAGAATGAGCTATTTTGGGGATAAGAGAAAAGTGGTTTACTTTAGGAAATAAAATTGAAGTGGAAGACATATGTTAGATTCTAAAATTGTATTGATGGAATGTAATTATGACAAACTCAAAGAAAGAAAAGTTTTCATGATGTTACCTTACTGTTAAAAGTACAACCCTGGTTTGTTGGCCTCCTATTGAAGACTTCAAGCTAGCAAAGTTATTAACTCTCTTATTAAATGACAACCATTTGGTTTCAAGTAGCGATTATTGTAGCACCTGACTCAGCTGTTAAACTGACCATCCTGAATTGAGTTTACGAAGGTCGTACTAGAATGGGAAGACGCCAGAAATGTGTACATCTCTCAATTTAATATAAAATGCTCAGGTATTCTCCACACCTGACTCTGGCAGCATTGAAAGATGAGCTATATAAAAATGAGTTCACCTGAGCAGTGCCATACTCAATCACCCAACTATTGTGTAATGTCAGCATAAGGATCATCTATTGCTTATTATTTCACCATTGAAGAAAAAAAATACCTAAAGTTAAAAGAAAGGAAAAAGAAAAAGCCTTTCTCCTAATTATCTGCTGAAAAATACAGTTTAAAGTAAATCAATACTTTATTGTAAAATATGTCCCCGTTGTTTTTTCCATAGACATAGTCCTTAAGGAATCAGCCATGTGTTTTAAGTATCAGCAGAGCTTGGGAGACCAGCTGAGCGGTGTAACTCTCAGCTTTTTATTTATTCCCAAGGAAATCTTGACTCAAATTAGCTAGGTTCTGCCTTGGCTTCACTTGATTTTCTAGATTTACATAGGGGTTAGAGAAACAATTTAGACAAGATGCCACCTTGTCTAAGAGTAAATCAAGGTGATTTTCATAAGGCAAGTTTTACATAAAGGTTCTTGTACTTCTTCTACGAGAGAGAGAGAGAGAGAGAGAGAGAGAGAGAGAGAGAGAGAGAGAGTCTGACTCATTGACATGGACAACCGTGTGGTGATTGTAGGTGAGGAGAGGGTGGAAGTGAAAGAGAGATAGGAGGGATAAATGTTGATGGGGAAAAAAATAAAATTTTTAAAAATAAATCGATAAATAAAATGAAACAGAAAAAATAAATAATATACTACTATCCTCTTATTGTTAATGGAGGTATAGAAATATTGTTATAATAAATTATTACATTTCCATTCTTATTTTTCTTTGAGTATTGGTATCTGTCCTGATCCAAATGGTTCAAATAGTTCAAGATGATCCAGTCAGCTTTATCAAACTTCTGAAGACACTATTATGCAAAAAGTTGAAAGTTGAGGGTAAATTCCTCTTTATTTTGAATATTTAATAAAAGGAAACAAAACCCACCTTGCTCTATTTAGTTTTCCTTGATTAGTTGTAGTCTTTTTGAAAAACAATAAAAGCAATAGAAAATTTTCACATAATCTTTGAAATTTCAGCCATGGGGACATGTTGTCTGTTCTTACTCTCTGACTGAAGCACTACAATCATTGCATTTTGGCATTCTATGGAAACTTCAAGGATTATTAAGTCAGGATTTGCATTTTTCTTTACTTTATAAGCGATACACTTAATGGGCTAAGCAAACAGTTCAGTGTGACCAGCTATTACCTAGCAGAGTTAAGACTAGAAATCAGGGCACTTTAGTGCTTCTTCTTGTTTCCCTACAGCAACAGTGTCTAGAGAGATTGGAGAAACACATTTCATCCTTCCTGTAGGGACAGACCCTATGGTGACTCCATAGCTCTTCCTTATCTCTCCTCATGCCCTAGGGTCATGCCCGTATAATCCTCTACCCTTGAGTATAGACAAGATATGTGATTTGCTTCTAGTCAATAAAATACAGTGATACAGTGGGGCCTTGACTTACGAGTTTAATTCGTTCCGTGACGGAGCTCATAACTAAAATTACTTGTATGTCAAATCAAAAAGTGAACGAGTGAGACACGTGATGCTGGGCTGATGTTGTGGTGTTCACTGTGACGTTTGCTGTGCCAACTAGTGGTGGGGTATCTGAAGCTGGCTCATAACCCGAATTTTAGCTCGCAACTCAAAGCAAAAAATCAGCTGAGAGACGGCTCGCATCTCGAAAAACTCGTTAGTCGGGACACTTATAAGTCAAGGCCCCACTGTATGACTAGGTGAAGGGATATTGCAGATATGGAATTTAGGTTTTAAATAATTTGATTTTGAGTGAACCAGAGGGGGGATTATCTGAAGGCCTGACTTAATCAGACAAAAGGCCTTAAGAGAGGAACCAGGCCTTCCCTGAAGTCCCAACAGGAGAGACATTCCTAGCTGGCTTGGTGAAGTAGTCATGTGAAGCAGGAGGCCCATGGGAATTATGGGTGGTCTTCAGTACCAGAGGGAGGTCTCCAGCCTACAGTCAGCAAAATGTGGGGGACTCCAGTCATGTAGACACAATACCTATATAAGTTATGACAACAACCTGAGTGAAATTGGAAAGAGATTCTTCCCCAGTCAAGCCTACAGATGAAAACATAGCTCGGACAATACTTTGATTATAACCTTGGAAGGTCTTGAAAAGAGGACCAAGCCAAGGCAAACTTAGACTCCTGACCCACAGAAACTTTGAGACAGTAAGTATGTGTTGTTTTAAGCTGCTAAATGTGTGGTTACTTGTTACTTTGATGTAGAAAACTAATTTGCATTGACGTTAGGGACTTTCCTCCTCCTATTTGAGAGTAATCTGTGCATAACATAAAAACGGTCCACTGCTTTGTAGTCTTGCTTCCTACATCACCTCTCTTCCTCCACATTGCTTCACATTTATCTCAGAGCTCTAGCCAGATTACAGAAGTGATTGTTTATTTATTCAAGCAGCAGTTCCCAGACATTTGGTTTTATAAACAAAAAGAATTTACAAATATTTTTTGGGACAGATATACTGTTGTCAACCTTTAATTTTTAATTAAATAATTGTATTAAAAATCAACTATTGTCTAATTATTTTATGATTTAAAACCAAATTATAATACCAAAAAGTTTAGTATCGGCACAACGATCTCAGAATAAATAAAAGATTTTGCCAATTAAGGATTAAAAATGGCGGCAGAGTAAGTGGATGCTGCATGGACATGCTCCCAGGAACAAACTGGAATTCAGCTAAAATACAGAAAAACTTCCTGAATAATCAATGGAAAACTCGCAGGAGAGAACCCTGATACCCGAGGACTGAAAGTGGAGACCGCCTAGAGACTTCCATAAGAAAGAAAGAAAGAAAGAAAGAAAGAAAGAAAGAAAGAAAGAAAGAAAGAAAGAAAGAAAGAAAGAAAGAAAGAAAGAAAGAAAGGAAGGAAGGAAGGAAGGAAGGAAGGAAGGAAGGAAGGAAGGAAGGAAGGAAGGAAGGAAGGAAGGAAGGAAGAAAGAAAGAAAGAAAGAAAGAAAGAAAGAAAGAAAGAAAGAAAGAAAGAAAGAAAGAAAGAAAGAAAGAAAGAAAGAGAAAAAGGTTTTGCCAGGGAAGGAGAGTTTGCAATATATGTACCTACACACAGGCACACATACACACATACCCACCCATTCACTTCCTCTTTAAATTTCCCTTTTCCCTTTGCCTGGAACAGACATAACTTTGACACAGACTAGCACCAGACTACAGACTGTCATTTGGAAGCTACTTTGATAAGAAGTTTTAAAAACCTCTGGACAAAGCATATGACATTCTCTGGTATTTCTTTTAGGCTGCTTATTATCCTTTTGGATTAAGGTGCTTTTCTTAAGAAGTGAACTGGATATGAGTAAGATGTCTTTTTACATCCCATTAATTATACTCTTACAAAAACATCTTTTCATTTACCAGGTACTGCCTATTCACTGGAGATGATTCTATATGCTCAATGTGTCTTATGTCACTGCATCTCCCCATAGCCCATGATTTGTACTAACATGATTATCCCACTTTATAGATGGGAAATCTTAGGCAGCGAAGGCTTGAGTAACTTTCTTTTCCAAAGTGGTCTTACCTTACTGAGCCCACACTATTAAACATTATGTTAAAGTGCTATACGGAGTCACATTTTGCTTTGTGTACATTCTTTGTTCTCCAAAATGGTTTTACACAAGTATTGAACCAAAAAATAGATGGACATTTGTTGGAGAAGAGGATATAAGAAAGGTAAGCAATGGAGCAAAGATAGTCTCTTCAAATAATGTTGCTAGTACAACTGAACACCCACATGGGGAAAAATGAGTCGACACAGATCTAATACCATTTATGAAAATCAACTCAAAGTGAATTATAGGCATAATGTAAAATGCAAAACTATAACACTCTTAGAAGATAAAATAGGAGAAAATCTAGATGATTTTAGGTGTGGTGATGCCTTTTTTAAATTTTATTTTTAAAAAATCTTCATTGTTGAAAGTATTATATATGTACCTTTTTTTCTCACATTGATCCCTTATAGCCTGCCCCAACCCCCCATCCTATACCTCCACCACCCTACTGTCTGTGTCCATGGGTTATGCATATATGCATACTAGTTCTTTGGTTGATCTCTTCCCACCCACCCCTCCCTTAGCTCTGGGTGATGCCTTTTTAGCTACAACACTAAAGGCATGGCCCATGAAAGAAATTAAAAACTTTTCCTCCATAAAAGAGAATATCAAAAGAAACAGAAGACAGGTCACTGACTAGGAGAAAGTATTTGCAAACTTCATGTCTGATAAACCACTGTTATCCAAAATATAATAATAACTCTTAAAACTCAACAATAAGAAAACAAACAACCTTATTTAAAAAAAAAAATGGGCCAAAATTCCTAAAAGACACCATCCCAAAAGAGATATACAAGTGGCAAATAAGCATATGAAAAGATGTTGTCCATCATATGTCATCTGGTAAATACAAATTAAAACAACAATGAGATAACAGTATACAATTAAATAATGGCCACAATTTGGAACACTGACAACACCAAATGTTGACAAGAACGTGGAGCAACAGGAATGTTCATTCACTGCTAGTGGGAATGCAAAAATGGTACGGCTACTTTGGGAGACAATTGGTCAGTTTCTTACAAGACCACACATACTCTTACCATATGATCTAACAATTGTGCTTCTCGGTATTTATTCAAAGGTGTTTAAAACTTATGTCCACACAAAAACCTGCACATGATTATTTACAGCAGCTTTATTCATAATTGCCAAGACTTTGAAGCAACCAAGATGCCCTTCAGTAAGTGAGTGAATAAACAGCTGCATATCTAAACTATGGAAAATTATTCAGCACTGAAAAGAAATGAGCTATCAAGTCACGAAAAGACATGGAGGAACCCTGAATGTATAGTAATAAATAAAAAGAGCTAATTTGAAAAGGCTATATACTATATGGTTCCAACAATAGGCCATTCTGGAAAAGACAAAATTTTATATATATATGCCTAAGTGACCATTGCAACTGAATGACCAGAATGACTGGAATGATCGGTTGACCAGTTGCTATGATGCGCCCTGACCACCATGGGGCAGATGCTCAACGCAGGAGCTTCCTCCTGGTGGTCAGTGCATCCCCACAGGGGGAGCGCCACTCAGCTAGAAGCCAGGCTCAGGGCTGGTGAGCAGAGCTGCGGCAGCGGGACCCTCTCTTGACTCTGCAGCAGCGCTACCGAGCAGTGGTGGCAGGCACAGAGGGCCAGGATGAGCGCAAGTGGCGTGGTGCCAGGCCCTGGCTCAGGCTCCTCCCTGGCTGCCTGCTGCTTGGCACACTGCTACATCCCCTGAGGGGTCCTGGATTGCGAGAGGGCTCAGGTCAGGCTGAGGGACACCCCCACTCCCATACACGAATCTGTGCACCAGGCCTCTAGTATAGACAATAAAAAGATCAGTGGTTGCTAAGAGTGAGGAAAGGAAAGGATAGGGGCAGGGAGAGATGAATAAGAGAACACAGAGGATTCTAAATCAGTGAAAATACTTTATATTATAATGACAGATATATGTCACTATATATTTGTCGAAACCCATAGAGTATAAAACACCAAAAGTGAACCTAAAGTAATCTATTGGCTTGGGTGATTATAATGTGTCAATGTGGGCTCATCCTTACTAAAAGAAAAAGTACCTTTCTAGTGAAGTATATAGATAAGAGGGGAGGCTATACATGTGTGGGGGGAAGGGGTATATGATAAGTCTCAATTTTTCTCTTAATTTTATTATAAACCTAAAACTGCTCTAGAAATTAAAGTCTTTAAGGAGAATTTTTGAGGAATTAGAAATGCAATGTAGTTGAGGGGCAATTTGGGGTAAAAATATAAAGTATCATATTGTTCTACTGCATGCCCTCTCAGAGATATTGAGAATACAGAACAAAGATAGCTTTGCTAAAGAAAAATATTATGGGTGCATATATCTCCATGGTTTCTACAAACAGTACCTATTCTTATTCTTTATATGTTTATACAAATTTAAAAACTGGTTTAAAGAGCCAGTTTTCTGAGGCTAAAATGGAGTATCACACAGATTTATGGATATATATGTAGATGTATTCTCTCCTGTAGCAAGCCAGGGCTGGGAAGCTATGTGAAACATTCCCCTATGGGACTAGCCACATGTGATTGGCCACAGTAAAAGACATAGATATGGCGAGACACACACAAGACAAAGCTGAAGGAAATTAAAAATGTACTTGGAAGTGGGAAAAGGAATGACCCCAGCTCACCCTGCTAGTTTTATGTTTTCATAGCATTCCCTCCTATCTGCTGTTCCCCAGCCCTGTGTCCTATTTTCTCTCTCTCAAGCTTGCGTGAACTCTGAAACCAACTGATGAAGTCATGTCTACCTGACTTTAATCTAGAAAGAATTAATAGAGAAAAGTTAACATTTTGCCTTTTATAAATGTGTTCTGCATTTCTGTGCAGATATAGTCAAGGGCCTTGAAATTTTGAATGGCCTGTGAGATTTTCAAAGATCCTCATATACAATGTGAGTCTTTAAAATTAAATGCATTGGCTATAGAATTTTTAAAAATGCAATAATATCAAAATGAATAAATGTTTAATTAAATATCTGCTTACTATAACATTATGTACTTCCTTAATGATTCATCTTAGTATTCATAAAAGTTTTATTACATTTGAAAACAGTTTAACGGATGTCTCCCATTTTGTAAGAATTTCCAAGTCTAATGTCAAAAAATCATAGGCAACCATAAATAATATCAATTACACATAGCTAAATAACTTCCAAAGCAAATTTATAACATTTCCCCCAAAGTTTTACAGTAAATAATTAGAGTGGGATATCATTGTGCTTTCATACGTTTGCTATGATGCAGACAGGAGCTTCCTGAGGGCTGACCAAGCTCTAAAAGCAGCTCTGCTTTGAATTCCTTCATTGCCTGCTGTGCCATGATAGATAAGAAAGATACATTTGGTTCATGTTTCACTTCTTCAAAACCTCGCAAGCGAGGAGGGGCCTCAGTTTGTGTTCTCTGGAAGCAGGCTCTGCGCAGAGAGTCGTGCTCAGGAGATACACCTGGAAGGAGGTGTGGAAGGCAAACTGGGCTGTGGGCACTGCGGTTATAACAGGTCTCTGCTCTTCCTGCAGTAAGCTCTGGGGCTAGGATAGTCCTGTAAGTTGCCCCAAATTGGGGCAGGGGACAAAGGCTTTTGAATCCTCACATGAGCCAGGTACTGGTCACTTCTCCTCTGGGAAAGGACATAACCTTTGGCAGGCAGCTCTAGGCAGCTGAGGGAAACACTTTAGTAAGAAACACGGACTTGGAGCTTCATGTATGCCCTTTACAGTGAAATTCAGCACCTATGTTGCAGTTATGGACAAAAAAGGGAGAGCTGGGATTTCATCCATTCTTCATCAGGGTAATGCAATGGTGATAATGTATTCCTGGAGTAAGGGTGCCCTTCGTCTCTACTGAGGTTTAATATTTAAGTGTAACCACTGTGTTAGATCAAGCTACTGATGCAATATTAAGTGATCAGAGTTTCTGAACACTCTAAATTCTGAACTACTGGTATTTTATGTAAAAGAGGGATTAAAATGTAAAATTCTGCATTTAATCCTACTTGGTCAAATCACAATTCATAGTTAATCATCTATTGAGCATCTGTTACTGGGCTAGACCCCTGAATACATTATATCACTCATTTCTCAATTCGTGACTCCTATTTTTTAAAGAATAGGAATTGATGTCTGAGGAGTTGAGGTACCTTGTCCAAATTCACACAAGGTGTAATACAGGAATGATAGAGTTATTCCAAATCTCTTTGAGTCTGAAGTCCAGATTTTCCTCCCCAATCTAGCATGTTACCACTGGAGTCCAGAATATGTTTTTTTAAATTCTTTAAAATATACACAAAATGATGTAAAATTATGCCCAGCAAAGTAAAGAAAAGCTAGAGGAGAGTACTAATTTCATTGTAGGTACAGCTTGCTACTGTACCCCATGATGTTTGAAGTGCTTTATTTGAGTGGACTCTTTACAACTCTAAAAGAGATACTCTATCATCTTACGATCCCCATTTTGGAGATTGGTAAATAAGGTATAGATGGGGGTGGGTAGCTTCCCAATGTCACACAGCTCTCAGCAGTAGAGTCGGCAGGAGATTCCTTGCAGTCTGCTTCCAGAATTCCCACTTAATCTAAGCCTCTTTGGGTTACGTGTTCATGTATCATGTTGTCAGTGCTGGTGTACACCACAGTGCTTTAAAAAGGAAAGTGTTCCCATTGACACGCTTCACTGGGAGCTAAGGTCACCGTGTATAGTATCAAGAAAGTTTCAAGGACGACAAATGAGCAGAACCCGAGTGTGTTATCTTCAAGCAGAGGTAGTGCTTCAGCTTTTGTTCCTGACAATGCTCGTGCAAGTGTACCCCAAGTGTCACACCCATAACAGGCGTGGGCAAGGCTTTGAAGTAGGCCACTTGATGAAATTGAAAGAGTAGATAGCATCACATCTCAAGGATTATTTTTTTAATATATTTTATTGATTTTTTACAGAGAGGAAGGGAGAGGGATAGAGAGTTAGAAACATCGATGAGAGAGAAACATCGATCAGCTGCCTCCTGCACACCTCCTACTGGGGATGTGCCCGCAACCAAGGTACATGCCCTTGACCGGAATCGAACCTGGGACTCTTGAGTCTGCAGGCCTACGCTCTATCCACTGAGCCAAACCAGTTAGGGCTCAAGGATTATTATTTTTTCATTTCTCACCAAAAGAGCCATTCAAAATGATCTCTAAATCTATCAAAATATCAGCATTATACTTTCTCTAAAGCTTGTGTATTTCTTAGCCACTATCTTACACATTTTTTTAAAGGCTATATGATGGAGGATATGTTTAACAACCATTTCCTGCATATCAAGGAGAGGATGTGTGTGTTTTTCCTCTGCAAAGATTATTATTTTTTAAATATATTTTTTGCTGATTTCAGAGAAGAAGGGAGAGAGAGAAAGAGATGGAAACATCAATGATGAGAGAGAATCATTGACTGACTGCCTCATGCACTCCCCACACTGGGGATCGAGCCCACAACCTTGGCATACACCTTGACTGGGAATCGAAACCATAACCCCTTTGCCCTGACCGGTCTGGCTCAGTGGATAGAGCGTTGGCCTGCGGACTAAAGGGTCCCAGGTTTGATTCCGGTCAAGGGCATGTACCTTGGTTGCGGGCACATTCCCAGTAGGAGGTGTGCAGGAGGCAGCTGATCGATGTTTCTCTCTCATCGATGTTTCTAACTCTCTATCTCTTTCCCTTCCACTCTGTAAAAAATCAATAAAATGTATTTAAAAAAAAAAGAAACCATAACCCCCTTGTTTATAGGTCGATGCTCAACCAGTGAGTCACACTGGCTGGGCTGCATAGATTACTTTTTAAAGCTTCTCTCATTTCTACTGCACAGTCAAGCACAAAAATGGGTATTGATTAAAGTGTATGATTCAATGATTTTGTAGTTATTTAATTAGAAAACAAAAATTTTCTGGCTGTTCATAAGAATGAGAAATACATTCTTAATGTATTTTTTTTTATCAACACTTAGTTTAAAGGGACTTTCTCCTAGTGTAATGGCATTGTGCTATTTAAGGTTGAGAAGAAAATAGAAACATGCACATAGTATATTTTAAATTATTTTATAACCACATAAATATTCTACTCTTGCCATTTTGTGCAAATGTTTTATAATGACTATGTCCTATGTCTCAGAGAAAATTTTAGTATCAGCCAACGTAAAAACATAGTGTGCTAATTCTTGCTTCGAGGCATGCATTGTGCGCATGTAAGTTTTGATGGGTACTAATGAACACTTCTTACTTTTGACCCTTAAGTTGGAATAACAGCTTGTTGTTATTTTCCAGGAAGAATAAGATCCATTTCTAAACATTTTGTAAATCTCAGAGCTTTTCTCCCTATAAATAGACAAATAAATGGCCACATTAGCACTTGCACTTCAGTGTGAACCAAGGACATTTTTAAAATGTCACAACTCAGAGTTAACACTCTCATTTTTGACATTTGGCCTTCAGAGTTTTCTCCTTAATTGTCTATTTGCTGTCTTACTGCCATAAACAGGAATTTAAGGTCAAATACATCTCTTTTCTTCATTGCCATAAAATATAAAATCCAAAAGTTTTAAATATTTGAAATATTGCAGGCTATGAGACTTTCCCAAGTTCTACACTAGTTTAAACTTCTTGAATATAGGGAGGCCTTCTGCTCAGGCCAAAATTGCCTCCAGCAAGGATTGTCAGTTATTGATTCCAATCTCAGAAAGTTGCTCACCTTTTAAAAAATATTTTTATTGATTTCTGAGAGGAAGTGAAAGGTAGAGAGAAATAGAAATATCAATGATGAGAGAGAATCATTGATCGGATGCCTCCTGCATGCCCCACACTGGGAATCGAGCCCACAGTCCGGGCATGTGCCCTGATTTAGGAATCAAACCATGACCTCCTGGTTCATAGGTCAATACTCAACCACTGAGCCACACCGGCTGGCCAAGTTGCTCACCTTTTAGCAGATTCTTGTGGGTTTGTTTTTCTAGACCAGTGGAAACATTTGGGGCTAGTCTGACAAGAACAAATACAAATGAAGTCAACGCATGGTGGTGTGCTGTTATATAAGAAATCAAATACACTGTCAAGGTGATAATGTTCAAGGCAAACTGACTGACATAACTGGGGCTTAAGGTTTCTTTTTAAATCAGAATCACTTCCAGAATGGCACCAAGTAAACTAAAGAATGACCTCCATACCCACTGTCCCCTTAGGTGTTATTTATAAAAAACATTCTAAATCTATGGGCATGGAACATTAAACTTGTTGCTGGCTCATACCATCCATTGAGAATAATGGAGAATAAAAACAGTAGATGATATTGGTTTTAACACTGAAATATTTAGTTTAATCTAGAATTCACACTGTTCATTACCCATTCAACAAACATATACTGACAATCTTTTACATACTATAGAGTGGGCTCGTTTTAAGTACCATATACTGGGAAACAAAGACTAAAGTTGCTTCTCTCCACACAATCTAGGAGCTGAAAGACTGATTTCTGTCTCCCAAGCCACACTTTGCCTATGATTTGTCTTTGTCTTCCCCACCAGATTATTCTGAACTTTATGAACCATGAGATGCCCCAGACTGCATACTAAATGCTTAGCTGCCTTTCCAAGGGCATCCTGTATTTAAGCCACAGGTCTACCCTCACTCCCTAGCCCCAGCTATGAAATGTGGTGTTAGACATTTTTAAGAAAATAGAAGTGATAAGATTCTGAATACCAGGACTCCATCCCTTGGTCACAGCAGAAATGACTAAGGTTGGGCACCTATCCCAAGGTTGACAATTTGTAAGATGAATAACAGTCCCTGGTGTGGCTTTGAGCAAAAGCTTTGTCCAGTGATGGACAAAGATGACTGGTTAGGTCAGTCACCAACTTTCCCTGGGGAATTTGAACCCGTGGAACAAAGGAGTTGACTGTAGCAAGCAGAAGCAAAGAGAGACACAGAGGAAAGATGGTATGTAGGAACCGTGAGACAGCTAAAGGCTGAAGAAAGAGACACCATAATGCATAAAAGGGAAGAGAAATAATGAAATGCAGTCACTGTGGCTGACGTGATATATAGAGAGAATGACAAGCTCATTTTTTTTCTAATTGCATCGGAGTGCAAATTTCTGGAAAAGCAAAAACCTCAGACTTCCATTATCTCTGAGTAGGCTGTGCAGCTGCTCCTGGAATTCCTTTCTCCATTATAGTCTTCTAATAAATATCCACTATTTAAGGGGAACTTCATGAGTCCCGGTCCCTTTCGATTGAAAGAGTCTAAAACACTTCATTACTACAAATGTGCAAAATATCTATAAAGTGCCCTAATGAGTTACCCAGACAGAGTTTAGGCCGTTGACCCTGAAAAGTTTGTAACAATATAGTCAGAAACAGAATGTGCATTGAAGGAGGAGATAAATCAGAAATAGTGAACACATAGACATGCATATGATCCATTCTTGATCATTTTCCAATGATCTATAGACACATCCAAAAATGAGGGTAGCTGTGACAGGTCCCTGAAGGCAGCCACTTTAACCCTGCGTGCCCAGGAGGAAATGCCTTTTTGTAAAGAAAGTGCCTGACAATCAAGGAGGAAGAACTCAGAGATAAGACTGAAATAAGAAAAATTACAGATAAATGTTTTCAAGGAAAATATCAGAGAATTTAAATTGAGCACCAGCTAAGTTGCTGATATGACACAATATTTATTGAAAATAAAAGTCATCACCTTCTGGCTCTAAAACCCACATCCTTTCATTTTACCAATGTGCCTGCTACATCTGATGTCACTCTTCCCCTGAACCTTCTAGAAAGGAAATTCCAGCTCAATTGTAAGTGCTGTCAAGGGAGGGACTGTCCCCACTTAATAAAATCGGGTCTGGGCATGTAGTCGGTGGTCAAAAAATACCTGTGGAACAACTGCTTTCAAGGAGCTTTACGCTTTACAATCATTATCACCGATGACCCCAAATCAGCCCTGGCTCTCCCAGCGCAGCTTTTCTCGGTTTACTCCCGTTGCAAAAAACCAAAAGGTTTTCTTACTATTTGTGGAGATGCAAACTCACTTAGAATTTAAGCCCGAGAGCTCCGGAGACCATGTCTGTATTTGAAACCTGACTGCCACTTCATCCCTGTGTCTCTTTAAGCGAGTTAGTCGACCTTTCTAGTCTCTGATTCCTCAACTGTAATGAGTTAATAGTAGATGATATATGGTTGGGGTAAATATTAAATGAGTTAATATTGTGAAATATTTATAAGTGTCAGGAAAATGATAACCACTAAATCCATGTGAGCTATTTTGAAGAGACCTAGGGGGGTTTCCTTTGATATTACTCCTATTTTTAGTACAGGGCAGGCCATTCTCAAATCATTTGTCACTTAAAAAGACAAGACCGCATAACCCTGTAATGTAGCTGTATTTATTCATTGAGGGGTGGGGATTGGGGAGGAGGAGTATCCCTATCTTGAAGGACCTGACACAAGTTAATATATAAACTTCTGGAAAGAGGTTTTTTTAAAAAATGGTCAGATAATAAATCCTTTAGATTTTGTGAGGCATGCAGTCTCTATTGCAACTATTCAGTCCTGCTCTTATACTGTAAAAACAGTCACAAGATCATAGGTAAAAACAAAACAAAACAAAAAAAGTGTGGCTGTGTTCCAGTAAAACTTTATTGAAAACAACAAACACACAAGGTAGTGGGCCAGATGTAGCCCAAGAGCTACAACTTGCTGACTTCTATTGCAGACATGATGGGCACAGTGCTCAGGTAATGAGTGTGCAGCTGGGACAACTGCTTCCCAGATGTACCTGGAATATTCCTATCTATCAGGGCCAAATCATTTAAACTTTATGACTAAAGTTTCTCATTTATGAGTTGGAATAAATGCTCCATGAAGCTCCTTTAAGGCTAAGACTCTACCAACTTATGTACGCAAAGGCCTAAAAATCCCACGTAGCAAAATCAAAATTACTATTCTATTAAGACGCTTAAATTTCCCCCTTCTTTTATTCTAAATGAAATCCTTCTTTGCTACTTAGGTTTTCCTCTCCCACCTGGCCTGACTGATGATTTTGAGATTTTTCTGTAACACGAGGTAGGTAGAACAGGTCAAGGCAGGAGGATAAGATGAACATGCTTGTCAGGGCTGAAGAAAATAGTTTTGTGAAAGGTCTCAGAGTGAGAAATGAGAGAATATATATAATGCATGTTACACTACAATATGTGGAAAAAATAAAGTAGTGATGCTATGGTATATTTAGTCTTTTCACCGTCTCAAAATGTCAAAGAGAAATGTTTATTTTTAATTGTTTTTTAATCAGAACATCATTCTGAGACTGGACTACATTGGTAGTGGGTTCTTAAATATTACATACTTACAATCATTTTACTTCCCCTGGTTCAGTGCTGAAGATGCCAATGTTACTTTGGCTGTAACGATGATTTCTATAAGCCTGCTTTTTGGTTCAGGGGCAACATCTTCATATAAAACAATAGTAGTCGGCAGCCTAGCACTTTTACGTAAATCTGAAAAACATTTCTATTTTCCAAAGCGGTGTAACACTAATGATGGCTCTTGAACAAAGACCATGTCCTCATTAAAAAATCACTAATTTCAAGTTGCATCCTTCCCAGTTGAGTTGCTCCACAGTTAAAATAATTTCTAATGAGTTTTTTATTATTCTCATTCCATTAACAATTCTGAGAAGTTAAAGATTTTTTTCTTATTAACATTGGCATTGTTTTCTGGAGGTCTACATTTCTAATTGATCTCCAATCACAGTATAATTCTGATTCTTATTAAAATTTTATTCATTAAAAGTACATGTTTAGTCTCACAAATGTTTCTAAAACTTTAATAGGCTTGTAGGAATTCTTGATAGCTTCAATATGGTCACCTGTCCTACCATGACTAAAAATGGTTCTTATCACCAGAATCAACTTTTTTTTTTTAAACCTTTATTGTTCAGATTATTACATTTGTTCCTCTTTTTTCCCCCCATAACTCCCCTCCTCCCAGTTCCCACCCCACCCTCCGCCCTCACTCCCCACCCACTGTCCTCATCCATAGGTGCACGATTTTTGTCCAGTCTCTTCCCGCATCTCCCACACCCCTTTCCCCCCCAAGAATAGTCAGTCCATTCCCTTTCTATGTCCCTGATTCTATTATGATCACCAGATTATTTATTCACTTGATTCTTAGACTCACTTGTTGATAGATGCATGTTTGTTGTTCATAATTTGTATCTTTACCTTTTTCTTCTTCTTCCTCTTCTTAAAGGATACCTTTCAGCATTTCATATAATACTGGTTTGGTGATGATGAACTCCTTTAGCTTTTCCTTATCTGTGAAGCTCTTTATCTGACCTTCAATTATGAATGATAGCTTTGCTGGATAAAGTAATCTTGGTTGTAGGTTCTTGGTATTCATCACTTTGAATATTTCTTGCCACTCCCTTCTGGCCTGCAAAGTTTCTGTTGAGAAATCAGCTGACAGTCGTATGGGTATTCCCTTGTAGGTAACTGAGTTTCTTTCTCTTGCTGCTTTTAAGATTCTCTCTTTGTCTTTTGCTCTTGGCATTTTAATTATGATGTGTCTTGGTGTGGTCCTCTTAGGATTCCTTTTGTTTGGGGTTCTCTGTGCTTCCTGGACCTGTAAGTCTATTTCTTTCACCAGGTGGGGGAAGTTTTATGTCATTATTTCTTCAAATAGGTTTTTAATATCTTGCTCTCTCTCATCTTCTGGCACCCCTATAATTCTGATGTTGGTACGCTTGAAGCTGTCCCAGAGGCTCCTTACACTATCTTCGTATTTTCGGATTCTTTTTTCATTTTGCTTTTCTGGTTGGGTGTTTTTTGCTTCTTCGCATTTCAAATCTTTGCCTTGATTCTTGTGCTCCTCTGGTCTGCTGTTGGGGGTCTGTATAGTATTCGTTATTTCAGTCCGTGTATGCTTAATTTCTAATTGGTTCTTTATCATAACATCGAGGGTCTCATTAGATTTCTTGAGGATCTCACTACATTTATTGGCGGCTTCTAGACAGTTCTTAAGAGACCTTAAAAGTGTGGTTCTGAACTGAATATCCTCCATTGACAGTATTGTCCTGTTTCTTTGTCTCCGTATTTTTATGCTTTCTTGGTGCACCCCCTAGTGGTCTTTGTGCGCAGTCTTATTGTAGTTAAGCCTTGATTGTTGTCGGCAATACCGGGGGTGATTTGACCTCCAGGCTAACTGGCTATGAGAGTCCGCTGTGTCTTCAGTGGGAAAGCTTCTGTGCTGGATCTCTAGGGTGGGGCTAATCTAGCGTTTGCCTGAGGCTATCCGGCAAATGGCTCTGTACAGGGCTTGGGCGGGGCGGGTCCCCGGGGATCTACAGGGCGGGCCGGAGAGAGCAGTTATGGCTGCTCTCAGTTCCTTCCCTAGGGGCTCTGCCTCACAGAGTCCCAGCAACCGCTGCAAACCTCGGAGAGAAAGCTGCCTTCGAGTTCCGACCGAAGCCAGACAGTCCCGCTTCTCCCGTTTGAGTCTGGGTCCCTAGAGACTCGCTCGGATCTGGAGCTCAGAGTCTGAAACTTCCTCCCGATTGAAAACAACAACCGCGCCCTCCGCTTCCAGCCCGCTCCGCGTGCACTCCCCACCTGAGTATTTCACTTCACCACTGCGCCTCCTCTGAGTCTGGGTATGATATTCTCTTTCTTCCTAGTTGTAGAATTTCCACTCAGCCAGCCTTCCTGTGGTTCTGGATGATGTCCATTCCGTCTTTTAGTTTTTTTTTTGAAGTGGTTGTTCAAGGCAGCAATCTCCGGCGTTAACCTATGCCGCCATCTTGGTTTTCTCCTGAATTGAGCCAGAATCCACTCTTAAAACGGATTTTCATTTCAACAATCCTGTTCAGCACCTAGGACAGTGCCTAACACAATGAATATTTTTGTAATGAATAAGTAATAGTCTTGCAGAATGACTCAAATATATATCCACCTGTAACAAATACTAAATTTGCATAAATCCTATATAATAAAAGCCTAATATGGTAAGTGTCCGGTCATCTGGTTGGCCAATCAAAATGTAATGCCAATGATATTCTAAGGCCGCTCAACCACTCGCTATGATGTGCACTGACCACCAGGGGGCAGACAATCAACTGGTTGACCAGTCGCTATGACATGCACTGACCACCAGGGGGCAGATGCTCTGACCGGTAGGTTAGCTTGCTGCTGGGGTCCAGCCAATCAGGACTGAATGAGACAGACTGGACACACCCTGGAACCCTCCCTCAGTCCCTCCCTGGCTGGCCAACCTCCTGCATCCCTCTCCAACCCTGATCATGCACCACTGGGGTCCCTCAGCCTGGCCTGTGGCCTCTTGCAATCCGGGACCCTTCAGGGGATGTTGGAGAGCCGGTTTTGGCCTGATCCTGCTCAAAGCAGGAGCTGCCCCCTGGTGGTCAGTGCACTCCCACAGGGGGAGCGCCGCTCATCCAGAAGCTGGACTCACAACTGGTGAGTGCAGTGGCAGTGGCGGGAGCCTCTCCCGCCTCCAAGGCAGTCGGACATCCCCCGAGGGCTCCCGGACTGCAAGAGGGTGCAGGCCAGACTGAGGGATCCACCCTCCCTGAGTGCACAAATTTCATATACTGGGCCTCTCGTTTTAGTCATAAGAAAACTAAAAAAAAAAAGCCAATGGAGTAGTCTATGATCCATTAGAAAACTGGGCTCTCTTTCAGGTTTAGAGCAAATGGTATATAGCTTGGTTTCAGGATTAATCTAAGTATTAGTTATCATCGTATTTAAAAATCAATTGGGTTTTGTTTGGAGTGGGGGAATAAGACATACTGAAAACTCTAAATTAATGCACTCTTTTTTTTCTTCTTATCTGTCTAATGCCACCTTCTATCTGCCAGGATTATGCACTGGTTACTGAGTATCTCTGCAACCTTCTTTTCTCTCAGTTCACCTTTGGGATTCTCCTCCAGTTAGAAAGCAATGGCTCTTTAGAACATTCACTCTTAAATTAAACTTTGCTTTGCCATGGGGAAGGTTAATGGTGTTTTGGATGAAAACAAAACGCTAGGCTCACTATTGTTATAAACATGCTAATGTTAAACCACTATCATGTTCTCTTGCTCCTCAGAAATAATGCACCTTTTTCAAATGCTAACAGTATTCTCTATTGCAGGGCAAAGGTCGTCTCTACAGATAATACTACTGGGAACTACAGCAGACACAGATATTAAAATGGTGATACTTTATTCATGACCATATGCTGCTACTGATTTCTGCGGCAAGGCATTTATAAATTTATTCCTTTTTTCTTCTTCTGTTTCAATGGACTCATATCATTATTATTAAAAGTACAACACGCAATAAGCAGATGATAAGCAATCTAATATTCACTGATTGATGTATTCAGCAGCGACTTTATTGCTCTTATCCTGCACGGGCATGTAACATGCATTCATAATAATATGTGATTTACAAATTAAGTGTAATAGCTATTCTATTCACTTATAATTTATATTACAAAAGTTATGATTTGAAAATATTAGAGATAGTCTATTTAGAACAAATCCATAGAAGAGTGAAAAAGACAATGGCTCTGAAAGTAGAGTGAGAAAGACAATTGATTTAAAGGAAATATAAACTCAATAAGCATCTATCAAGTTCATATTATGTACAATGTGCTCTAAATATAAAGATGAATAATACTTTAGAATTTAGAAAGACAAATTGAAAATTATTGTGATTGACAACCATATTAATTATGTCATCAAATATGTTATAAGCACACCAATTAAAATATAGGAACTTTCAGATTGGATGAAAAACAAGGCTCTACTATATGTTATTGAAAAGAAACCTACTTTAAATAAAAGGACATAACTAGGTTGAAAGTAAAAGTGCAGGAAAAGATACATCCTGCAAATGCCAATCAAAAAATTAAAGTGGCTATTTTATTATCAGGCAAAGTAAGCTTTATAACATAAATAAAAAAAGATATTATATAATGATAAATGGGTCAAACCACCACAAGGACATAACAATTCTAAATGAGTAAGCACCTAAGATCAGAGCATCAAAATGCATGAAGCAAGAACTAATAGGACTGGAAGGAGAATTTGAAAAATCTGCAATTGTAGCTGGAAACTTCAACACTCTACTCAACACTTGACAGAGCATGCCAACAGAAAACCAGTAAGGACTCAGGAGGTCTGAATAAAACTGTTAAGCAGCATGACCTAATTGGTATTTATAGAATACTCTACCCAATAACAGCAAAATACATATTACTTTCAAGTGAACAAAGAAGATTCACCATGATGGACTATATCCTGGGCTGTAAATTGAGCCTTAAGAGGGCACAGAATAGAAATTATGTAAAGAATTTCTTAAATATAGAAAATTCTCCAGCATTTAGAAATTAAATAGTACATATCCAAGTAATCCATGGGTAAAACAGAAAGCCCTAAGGAAAATTAGAAATGGAATTGAATAAAATTAAAAACACAACATAAAACATTTTTGAGATACAGTTAAAGAAGTATGTAGAGGGAAATTTGTAGCATTAAATGTTTATATTAGAAAAGAAGAAAGTGTCCAATTATCTAAGCTTTAGTGTCCATCTTAAGAAACTGCAAGCAAAAGGAAGAAAATAATAAAGATGAGAGCAGAAATAAATAATATGAAAAACAATATAGAACTGAATGAAAAAAAGAAACACCCACAGTTCTATAAAAAAGATTTAAAAAATTGATAAACCTTTAGCTAGACTGACCAAGTTGGGGAAAATGAAGAAAACACAAGATCAAGAATGAAGAGGGAAACATGATTTCGGATCCTCCAGACATTAAAAAGATAAGAAGAGGAACATTACACTAAATTTAATGACCATAAATTCAACATCTTAAATGAAATGGACTAATTCTTTTTAAAACACAAAATACCAAGGCTCACTCAAGAGGAAATAACCTGAATAGTCCTATGTGCATTAAATAAATTGAATTAGAAGTTAAAGCCTTTTTAAAAAATATATTTGTATTGATTTCAGAGAGTAAGGGATAGGGAGAGAGAGAGAGAAACATCAGTGATGAAAGAGAGTCATTGATCAGCTGCCTCCTGCATGCCCCACACTGGGGAATCAAGCCAGCAACCTGGGCATATGACCTAACTAGGAATCGAACCTTGACCTCCCGGTTCATGGGTTGACACAACCACTTAGCCACACCAGCCGGGTAGAAGTTAAAGCTTTTAAGCAAAGAAATCTTCAGGTCTAGATGGTTTGCTTAGTAAATTCAATAAAATATTCAAAACAACAATGAGGTATCATCTCACACCTATCAGAATGGCTATCATCAACAAATCAACAAACGACAAGTGCTGGAGAGGATGCAGAGAAAAGGGAACACTCGTGCACTGCTGGTGGGAATGCAGACTGGTGCAGCCACTATGGAAGACAGTATGGAGTTTCCTCAAAAAGTTAGAAATGGAACTCCCATTTGACCCAGTGATCCCACTTCTAGGAATATATCCCAAGAAACCAGAAACACCAATCAGAACGGATATATGCATCCCTATGTTCATAGCAGCACAATTACCATAGCGAAGATCTGGAAACAGCCTAAGTGCCCATCAGCTGATGAGTGGATTAGAAAACTGTGGTACATCTACGCGATGGAATACTAGGCTGCTGTAAAAAAGAAGGAATTCTTACCATTTGCAACGGCATGGATGGAACTGGAGAGCATTATGCTAAGTGAAATAAGCCAGTCAATGAAAGAAAAATACCACATGATATCACTCATTTATGGATAATAAAGACCATTATAAACTGATGAACAAAAATAGATACAGAGGCAGAACAGCATCGAACAGACTGTCAAACTACAGCGGGAAGGCTGGGGAGGGTTGAGGGGCGGGAGGGGGGGTAAGAGATCAACCAAAGGACTTGTATGCATGCATATAAGCATAACCAATGGACATAAGACACTGGGGGGTAGGGGATGCCGGGGGAATGGGGAAGGGGGGAGGGGGAAGGAGACATATGTAATACTCTTTGTAATATTTAAGCAATAAAACAACAAAAAAAATAAAATATTTAACTACAACAACAATAAAATTACACATAAATTCTTCCAAAATATTGAAGGGAACACTTCCCAACTCATTTTATGAGGCTAGCATTATGCAGATACCAAAATTAGATAAAAAACATAACAGGAAAAGAAAATTATAAACCAATATCCCTAATGATTATAAGTGCAAAAGTCCTCATCAAAATAATTTCAAATGAAATCCAGCAATGTATAAAAGTGATATTGTGGTAGGCAGTTACACAGACATGAGCAGAGCAAGGACAATGGGCCGGGCACAGAAGGTCACCAGAGAGGAAAGCCCCGTGTGCCTAGCAAAGGGCAAAACTGGGAAAATAAGGACCTCACCACCAGGGTGACCTTTCTCCCCTAGGATATTGCTGGTCATGCAGTTCAGATCCCCTGGTCTTCCATATCACTGGTCACGTGGCCTGGACCTTCTCCTGACCTCTCCGCCCTTGGTATGTTGATAGTCGTGTCGTAGACCCCCTTGGAGGATGAACAAGGGGTTGGCCCTTGCAGGAACACTCCCTTAAGCATTAACTCCTAGGCATAAATAACATCTAGGCCTCAGTTGTGTTTCAGCTACAAGCCCAGAAAAGCATCAAAACCAGACAGGCTATGTCATGGCTGACATTTAACTGCTTTGATTAATGACCCCCGCTCTGTTGCCGACCTATAAGTGGACACCAGGACCCTGGAAGGACACACCAGGAAAGCTGATGAATATTCCATTGAGATCCTCCCCTGGGACCTCCCCTACCATCCTCATCCCTAAAAATCCTCAAGAGAGTGCAGGCGGTATAGCTCTCCCTCTGCGCCTTTCCCCTTTCCTCTCCTTCCCCATAGGCATTTGATCTTTACCTTTCTCTCTTCTAAGCTCCAAGAGCCCTTCTTTGCCTCTGTCACTTGTTTCCTGAGCCCATTTCTTCTACAGTTCACTTTGTCTACCTCTGTGACTTTCTAAATAAACTTTCACTTATAGTTTGAGTCTTGGATCTAAATTTTTTCTTAGCCAGAACTTGAGTACTGAAGTTGCTGAACGCAGGTCTGGTCTGACTCTTCCAGTCTCACACCTGGTGCCGTTCTCCCTGCCTACGATATTACATCATGACAAAAGGAGGATTTTTTTCTCCAGAATGCAAGAATGGTTTACATTTGAAAACCAACCAGCAATTGATATTAACATCCATTCATGGTAAAAACAAAACGAACAACCTAAAAAAAAAAAACCAAAAAAAAAACCACACACACACAAAAAAAACCCTGCCTCAAACAAAGCATAGGAAGAACTATCTTTGTTAATAGATAATATTACCCCAAAAACCTACAATTAACTTCACAATTAATGTTTAAAGACTAAAGACTTTCTTCCTAAGATCAGAAACAAGGCAAGGATATCTGTTCTTATCACTGCTAATCAACATACTAGAAGTCTTACTTTGTGTGGTAATAAAAGGGGAAAAAAGAGGCATCCAGATAGAAATAAATAACATAGTCTTCATTCACAGACAACATGATGGTTTCCATAGAAAAATCTGAAGTAACCTGTATTACTTCAACTAAGTTCATGGTGGCAAAATACAAGGTCAACGTGCAAAAATCAATTGTATTTCTCTTTTTATGATGTCAGTTCTCCCCAATATCATCTATAAAATGATCCACTGCGGCATAATTTTAAAATGTATCTGTGTATCTGGTTGGAGGCTAGGAACTAGGAGGCCTCCTGGGTCTCTTTGTTGTAAAGAACATGTGTAGCGAAGACACACAGAGGTTCTGCGGCTCTCCTCTATTTGGTTTCCTGCTATGAACAGTCTTTAAAACTCCCCAAGAGACAACTATGGAACTCCTTAACTATGGAATGGGATAGTATGATTAAAATCAAAGTGTTCAAAATTATTTCCAAACACTAGTTCCTACACTGATTAGAAATTGTTGTTTGCCATGATACTCTTTACAATTCTCTAACGTTAGACGTGAACTTGTAGGAAGCTATTTAACATATAAATAAGTTATATTTTCATATAAAAATATAAATGAGCCCTAACCGGTT
The DNA here is from genome assembly GCF_963259705.1 of Myotis daubentonii. Lineage (NCBI taxonomy): Eukaryota > Metazoa > Chordata > Mammalia > Chiroptera > Vespertilionidae > Myotis > Myotis daubentonii. The sequence continues at coordinate 29,828,177 of NC_081850.1, read as the reverse complement.
TGGCTTAGTGGATAGAGAATCGACCTGCGGACTGAAGGGTCCCAGGTTCGATTCCGGTCAAGGGCATGTACCTTGGTTGAGGGCACATTCCCAGTGGGGAGTGTGCAGGAAGCAGCTGATCGATGTTTCTTTCCTCTCCCTTCCTCTCTGCAAAAAACCCAATAAAATATATTTTTAAAAATGTAAATGATTTTTAAAAATATATTTTATTTATTTTTTACAGAGAGGAAGGGAGAGGGAGAGAGAGTTAGAAACATCGATGAGAGAGAAACACTTGACTAGAATAGAACCTGGGACCCTTCAGTTTGCAGGCCGACACTCTATCCACTGAGCAAAACTGGTTAGGGCATAAATGATTTTTGTTTAGAACAAAAGATTATTCCCAAAGATTTCAGTTTAACTGCATCTAGGATGCTAAATATATTTTATTTTAAATTGTTAAAAAAAAAATCATGAACCTATATTAGTGATGGTGAACCTATGACACGTGTGTCAGAGGTGACACACAAACTCATTTTTTTGGTTGATTTTTCTTTGTTAAATTGCATTTAAATATATAAAATAAATATTAAAAATATAAATCTTTGTTTTACTATGGTTGCAAATATCAACAAATTTCTATATGTGACATGGCACCAGAGTTAAGTTAGGGTTTTTCAAAATGCTGACACACCGAGCTCAAAAGGTTCGCCATCACTGACCTATATGATGTGCTACAGTAAGAAAAATACAAAAAATGCTAAGAAGCACTGTGAAGAGTGCCATGATTGTATGTAGAAGGGCATGTCAGCAATGAGTTCCTAAATGTCAAAGTGATTGCTCATTACTTATCCCCTACAGTTTCTCTGTGGCCTCCCACTTTGCTGAAAATAGTATTAAGCAACTTGAATTACTTCACCAACATTTAAAAAATTGGGTGTTTTCACATCAAAATAGAAATTTCTCTCTTTTCTTGGAACATCTGAATATAAGGCAATATTTGGTTTGCAAAAATACAGGGAAACAATTAGATGGATATGAGCAATTGTCGATCCATACACATCAGGGATTTGTTCTCTGATTTGCAGAAACCGGTATTATATTTTCCTGACTCCTGCCATGGTGGCTAAGCACATGGGAAAAATCGTTCATCCTGAAAGGACATGCAGAGCCAGCACTGTAAGTAAGAGATTCAGATTGGAGCCTGCAGCCAGAGTTTACAGGGACTGAACCTCATACGCCTGAGCTAGCCTGCAATGTATCCACAGGTGAGTACCACAGTTCCTGGCGGAAGCATGTGTAAATCCTCTCTGAAGGAAATGGCTGGAAAACAATTCTCTGCAGGTCTCCCGAGAGGAGCACCAGGAAATGCCTGTACGTGCAGTGGGTTATGGGAGCAGAGGCCCTAATTATGTTACAGACAATTTTTTCAAGGATGTCGGTATAGCAAAAAGCCTTAGGTGATATGAGATGGTGTCTCCCTAAGGATTAATGATGAGGTTTTTATGTCATCCAATATAATAAAGGCAATATCCCCCTCTGGGTTATAGGACAGGCGTGCTTACTCATCATCATAAAAGAATCCAGTTCTCTAAGCTCAAGGTTTCTGTGACATAATCCACTATGTATACAGGTATCACCTGGCCCTCTTCCCGGAGCTCAGTGAGAATCTGGACCTGGGAATTCTGCACAAGAAAATTGACTGATCCTCTGGTTACTGCTATTGCTGTTACCTCGATTGCTGTGAGTAATAAAGTCCTTTGTCTCTGACCCAGGAGTGTTGTATCTTCTGCCAGCACCTATGATCTGTGTCAGGGTAAATTAACAGCTTGCAAGTAGGGTAACATGGCAGACCCTTCATATTCTAGTCTTTTAAAGGGACAATTGGCTGTTAACTAGTATTAACATTCAAAATGCATTTGCAATTTGGCCCAGACATTTTACTTCCAGGTGTCTAATTTAGAGCCATATTCTCTTATAAAAGGCACACTAGGGTATTTATTGCAACATTGTTTGGACTTAAATATGCACATAAGATAGGTGCATATTCTAAAAAAATAACTATAAAATATTAAATAATTTACAATATAGACAAGTCACAACATCATAGCTGGCTTGATAAACAAAATCTTATACATTCAGTTAAAAAATTAGCAGTATAAGATAAAGCAAATATGAAATTTTTTTAAACCATGATAAAATAGGTTCGCATTGCCCTAACTGGTTTGGCTCGCTGGATAGAGCATCAGCCTGCAGACTGAAGGGTCCCAGGTTTGATTCCAGTCAAGGGCATGTACCTTGGTTGCGGGCACATCCCCAGTGGGAGGTGTGCAGGAGGCAGCTGATCAATGTTTCTCTCTCATCGATGTTTCTAACTCTCTATCCCTCTCCCTTCCTCTCTGTAAAAAATCAATAAAATATATTTTTTAAAAAATAAAAATTAAAAAAATAGGTTTGCATTATACAATCAATTACAGCAAAATTACAATCCCAGTTTGTTGCTGTTTTAAAACACAACTTAAATTTTAAATTGTATCACTGGAAATTTAAAAAGTAAAATAGCCCCAGCCAGTTTTACTCAGTAGATAGACTGTCAGCCTGTGGACCAAAGGGTCCTGGATTTGATTCCGGTCAAGGTCATGTACTAGTACCTTCGTTGAAGGCTCCTTCCCACCCCAGACCCTGCTCAGGGCTCATGTATGAGGCAACCAATCGATGTGTTTCTCTTACATCTATGTTTCTCTCTATCTTTCCCTCTTTCTTCCACTCTCTTTAAAAGATTAATGGAAAAATATCCTTAGGTGAGGATTCACCACCAACAACAACAAAAATAAATGAATGCTTAACTACATTTTTTTGGGAAACCACTCAATAATAAGACTACTGACTTATTTTTGAGGTAGTTCTATCAATGACTAAATGATTCCCCATTTCTCATATGCTGACTAAATTACAGGAGAACCTCTGCATACTTAGGTGGAAAGATTTTCTGGCCATAAATTAGGTGAAAGAAAGCATATTCAAGTGATGCAAACTTGAGTGATCCTTCTGGTATAATACCATGTATATGAAAGCATCCTAGTGGTCAATGGCTTTTATTTATGAGAATTGATTGAATTTTAACAATATTAATATATTTTGGGGAGAATATATGCACCCCTATGTTCACTGCAGCATTATTTAGAATAGCCAAGATCTGGAAGAGTCCAAGTGCCATCAGTAGATGAGCAAATAGAAAAGCTGTGGTACATTTACACAATGGAATACTACTAGGTCATATAAAAGAAAGAAAGCTTACTCTTTGTGACAGCGTGGAAGGACCTGGAGAGTATTATGCTAAGAGAAATAAGCCAATCAGAGAAAGACAAATACCATATGATTTCATTATATGTGGAATCTAATGAACAAAATACACTAACAACAAAATAGCAAAAGATTCATAGACACAGAGAATAGAACATCTATCAGAGGGGAGAGGGGTGGAGTGGCTGGTTGCAAAAGGGGGGGAGGATTAAGCAAAACACAACAACACACAAAAAACAAACTCATAAGGGGGTTAATGGGGAGTCAAAAGGGGACATTTGTAATACTTTCAACAATAAAGATTAATAAAAACATAAAAAGATTAAAACAACAATAAAAACTCATAGACAGACAACAGTAAGGTGATTGTCAGAGGGAAAGTGAGGTGGGGGGAGGTAGAAGAGGGTAAAGGGCAGATAAGTGGTGGTGGAATGAGACTTGGAGTGGTAAACACACAATACTATATACAGATAGGCATTACAGGATTGTACATCTGAAGGCTATATAACTTTATTAACCAATATCACCCCAAAAATTCTATAAATAAAAAATAAATAAAGATAGGTGCAAAATAATTCAAAAAGAAAAAAAAAGAAATTTCATTTAGTTCAGTCCTTAGGGATGTCCATTGCAATGTATAGTTTGGAATAGCAACAAAATGAAAACAGTTTTCAATGATTAAAATAAATTAAGTCATTATCCGTTTATCATCTCAAATTCATACTTATCATGGTAACTCATCTGCAAATTGTATTTATTTCTCTTCCCCTAAATGTCAGCATGGTCTCTTGTTTCCTGTTCCTAATTTCTGTTTTTGTCTTATGAATATATTTATTATCAGTATCATCACTATTATTTATTTTAGTTAATATTATTTACATTTATTATAATTATGAATATTTGCAATATAATAAAGTTATTAATGATAAAAATAATTATCATAATTTGTTTATGATGTCCAAATGATTTATATAAATGATTGGTAAGTATTTGGATCATCCATATATATTAAAGAATATATAAATTGATATACTATTTTTAAAATAAATTTGGACATATTTTGTAAAGTTAATTCTTTGAACATCTTATAAACCATCAACTCTTTTTTTAATTTAATTTTTTATTATTTTTTAAAATTTAGATAAACCAAACTGGCAGCATAGATAAACACCAGAAATTTCTGCCTCCCAAAACAAATTAAAAAATACAACTAAAAGACAAAATGGACATCATCCAGAACCACAGGAAGGCTGGCTGAGTGGAAATTCTACAACTAGAAGGAAAGAGAAAAGCACACTGAGACTCAGAGGAGGTTCAGAAGTGCAGAGGAATGGAGGCGCACGTGAAAGGGCTGGCAACTGAGGATGTGGCTGTCGTTTTGAATCAGGAGGGAGTCACAAGCCCCTGACTGCTCTGAACTCCAGTTCCGGGTGAGTCTCTGGGGACCCAGACTCATACGGGGAGAAACTGGACTGTCTGGCAGTGGGCAGAACTCAGAGCTTGAGGGCGGCTTTTCCTCAGAGGTGCTTGCAGTGATTACCAGGACACTGAGACACGGGGCCCCTTAGGGCAGGGCTGAGGATCAGCCATAGCTGCTTGCTCCGCCCTGTTGATCCCCTGAGACCCCGCTGCACCCAAGCTGTATGCAGAGGCTTTTGTATATGAATTCCCTGGCCCTTTGCAATCTGAAAATTACCTAACAAACTGCAGCTGGGCCAGACAGACCCAGAACTTCCAAGAGAAGGCCCAAGGCCCCACAGCAGCTTGCATTGCTTCACAGCTGGGCCTCATTTGGACACCTCCAAACCCCAAACAAGGAAGGGGAATCTGCAGATCCCTTCGGAGCTCCTGCTGGGTAGCCTCAGGCAGAGGCTAAATTAGCACCTCCTTAGAGATCCAAGAGCCAGTGTACCCAGTGGTCAGAGTGGGACAATCCAATTAAAACTCCTCAGATCCATAAAGGACACACTCAGGGTGCAGACTCAGTGATCACCAACACCCCACTGAAGCAAGTCTTGCCTCATAAGGGTGTCTTCAGCACAGAACTTCTCCCACCGTAGACATAGCTGACTCTCACAGCCAATTGGCCTGGAGGTCATTTCCTCCCAGTGACACCTACAACAATCAAGGCTTAACTACAACAAGACTGTGCACAAAGCCCACAAAGGGGTGCACCAAGAGTGTCCACCACAGGTAATTGGGGAGGCTGAGCCACTGGGCCCTATAGGACACCTAGCACACAAAGCCACTCTACCAACACAGAGAAGCATAAAAAATGCGGAGACAAATAAACAGGTCACAAATGACAGAAATGGAGGAAAGCAAATGACTGGATATAGAGTTCAAAACCACACTTTTAAGGTTTTTCAAGAACTTTCTAGAAACTGCCAATAAATTTAGTAAGACCCTCAAAAAGTCTGGTGAGACTGCCGATAAATGTAGTGAGACCCTCATGAAATCTAGTGAGACCCTCGAGGTTATGAAAAAGGACCAACTAGAAATTAAGCATACACTGACTGAAATAAAGGATATTATGCAGAGTTCCAACAGCAGACCAGAGGATCACAAGAATCAAGTCAAAGATTTGAAATACGAAGAAGCAAAAAACACCCAACCAGAAAAGCAAAATGAAAAAAGAATCCAAAAATACGAAAATAGTGTAAGGAGCCTCTGGGACAGCTTCAAGCGTACCAACATCAGAATTATCAGGGTGCCAGAAGAAGAAAGAGAGCAAGATATTGAAAACCTATTTGAAGAAATAATGACAGAAAACTTTCCCTACCTGGTGAAAGAAATAGACTTACAAGTCCAGGAAGCACAGAGAACCCCAAACAAAAGGAATCCAAAGAGGACCACACCAAGACACATCATAATTAAAATGCCAAGAGCAAAAGATAAAGAGAGAATCTTAAAAACAGCAAGAGAAAGAAACTCAGTTACCTACAAGGGAATACCCATACGACTGTCAGCTGATTTCTCAACAGAAACTTTGCAGGCCAGAAGGGAGTGGCAAGAAATATTCAAAGTGATGAATGCCAAGAACCTACAACCAAGATTACTTTATCCAGCAAAGCTATCATTCAGAATTGAAGGTCAGATAAAGAGCTTCACATATAAGGAAAAGCTAAAGGAGTTCATCACCACCAAACCAATAGTATATGAAATGCTGAAAGGTATCCTTTAAGAAGAGGAGGAAGAAGAAAAAGGTAAAGATACAAATTATGAACAACAAATACATATCTATCAACAAGTGAATCTAAAAATCAAGTGAATACATAATCTGATGAACAGAATAAACTGGTGATTATAATAGAATCAGGGGCATAGAAAAAATAATTAAATTCTTTATTGTTTAAAATATTACATATGTCTCCTTTTTCCCCTATTGACCTCTCCCCAGCCGTTCCCACCCCCCCCCCACATGCCCTCACACCCACCATCTGTGTCCATTGGTTATGCTCATATGCATACAAGTCCTTTGTTTGATCTCTGACATCCCCCCCTCCCTTGCCTTCCCTCTTAATAAATCACCAACTCTTATATCTAAGGGAGACTCTTACACATTTTCACCAGAAAAAAAAAAATACACAGACATGTTCATAGTGTTATTGTCCAGGTTATTAAATTGCTGTAAACAACTGAGATGTCCATAGCCCAAATGATGGATACATTCACTGTAAGATGGTCATAACACAGAGAATTTATGAAATAGCAAAAAACAGCATAGTGTGGTTTTATGTTAACTGAGAAGTAATACAGAGTCTGATAATATTTTAGCGAAAGTTTATAAAACAATAAAATTGTGTGTGTGTGTATATATATATATATAAACACGTGATAAAACTTTATAAAAGCCAATACAATGATAAACACAAAGCAGTCCATGGACATATTTGTTGGGCACAAGTGATGAGAGAGGTAAGGAACAGCATCCACGTAAATGAAACCATATTGGAGATACTTTAGTTCTTTAATTAGGTGCTTGTCCATGATTATTCATTTTCTTATTTGCTACATAATTTATAAATACATAAGCAAGAGTATGTATATTATCTCCATATGTATCAAAATGTTATACACCTAAGTGAAAGTACCTTGCATATCACTAATCATATTTCCATTGAATAAATATTTATGGGGTGCATCTGTCTTAGCTTTTAGAAGTTCTGTTGCAAAGAGACCCTAACTTCTGATTAGTTGGGCCTTGTGATTTGGAGGTAACTAACATAATCTGTGTCAAAGCCCACGTGACCGTATGCAAAGCAGGATGGCAACGTGTTCTTGAGGACCTTTCAAGCAGGCAGATATTCGCTTACAGGATCCCGTTCCACAGCTGTGAATTATGGTTTTAAGAATAGAACTATTCCACACCAGGAATCAGCATAGGTGCTACTGGAAGTTTCATGCTGGGTAATGGAAGTGAGGATTATTTTTTTATGGCCTATGGTTTTTATTAATAGAATTAACCAGATACCAATTATCACCTCATTGAAAGGATAAGTCACTATGACATCTACAGCTGAGATCAACCTCATTGCTTTTGCAATGCAAATTAATTAGGGTTGGAGGGAGCTATACTAAAGGGTTAGGATGCACTGCACACTTGAAAACATATTTTAGGCAAGTTGGAAAAATGCACTCCGCTTAGCATATAATGTTAATATGCAATGATCTCGTTTATATACAAGTGCTTTAAAGAAATACTTTTAAAACATTCAAAGAGCCATAAAAAGTATCCTCTATTTGTGATGACTGCAATTGAAGGGCCATAGAAATTTAGCAAGTATATTATTTATTTTTAACTGGCAAGCGGGCTTTACAGAACGGGTTATCTTTACTTTAAAGTGTGTATTCCTGGGTGGTGAATAAAGAGAGATCGTTGGCTTCTTATCATAGCTCAGAAGCATATCAGATAAATGTGCCCACCAGCCTATTTGGACACAGCAGTAGGTATTACCATCTGCTCCCGAATACGCCTGCAACCGTGTAACTCTTCCATTTTGGCACCAAATTCATGGGGAAGAGCATGATGTCCCAAGATACACTGATGTCTGAAAAGAGCCCTGAAAATGTATCCCTAGTGACACAGTGGTTCAATAGCTGGGTTTACATGAGCCACTACTGTTTCTTTGGGGAACATCAACCCCACAATTCCTCTTCTATGCTGGGACAGGATGACATGACCCAGAAAATCTAGCCTTCTATTGAAATAAGCAGGTAAATAGGACATTGTTCAGGAAGATAACCACTACATTTTGTTTGTAGCCAACAAAACAAACCTTTGACAACAAAAATGAGTACTATTTGTATCTTCACACGTAAGGTGAAAAGTCCTGGGAAAATAGCCACATTCTGAAGGGAATGTTCCTGCCCTGCTTCCCGAGATGCTTCTGGCTAGATCCATTCCCTCTTTCAACATTATGTATTGACTGTCATAGACATAAGAATCTGCACTGAACTCTCGGTGATATAATGTATAGCTCCTAATATTAAGGAGTTGCGGATTTCATATTATATTACTAACATTGCTTTCCAAATTCCCATTTGCACTGTGTCTATAATCATGCATAGGGATTTGATTGCTTAAGAATTTACAATGCATTAATTTGATTTCACATGTGGACTCCTTGATATAGAAGCAGGAATCCATATATTTAAATAGTCTTAAATATTTTAAAATAGTAGCTGGGTATTGAAAAAGAAGGAGGGAAAATTGTAAAATCATGGAGTACACAGGAAGTTAACAAGAAATTTTAATCCATTGACCGCCATAAATGAAGAGAGACAGAGTAGCGAGAGAACAGAGCTTCAACAAATGAACAATAACGATGTTCAGCAAATAAACAACTGGCATTGCAGAAATCATGCAGTATCTTTCAGAAAGACTCTAACTTAAAAAGAGGGTTGAGAATTCAATTGATGGGTGAAACTTAGGATATTAGGTAGATATTCGTTTCTCATTTTCAAGAAGACAGAACATTATTTACAGAGAGACAAGGCTCTGGAATGAGCAGAAGAATTTTTCTGGCACCTCTATAAACACACACCTGCACAGATATGATTTGCACCTCCCATAAAATCAAGAATGGTATGAAAGAGGATTCTGAAGATATTCTTGATGCATTAATGAGGTAGCAAAGCAGGAAGTGATGATAAAACCGAAGTGTCTGCACAAGATTGTCATGGTTGGCATTTACAAAATAGAGAAACTAATAAGAGAATTATCTTTTGTAGTACCTGATTTAAAAAAAATGTGAAGCATTTAAAACCATGTGATTATCCACAAACAACTTGAGAAGCTAAAAACTTGAGATGACATGTGTCTGTCACTTATGCATGCTATCCCACTCAGTTATCTGTAAACATATAATTAACCCAAGTGTGCAGTGAGGATATTTTCACCTTAAGTTTTTAAAGTGGGAGGAAGTTATTCCTTTGAATGTACATATAACAAATGTTGTTTCAACTATTCCAGAATTCTGGAATTACTAACGATTTCAATTTTTTTTTTTTTAACATCCACTATCCTAAGTAATCGATGAATTAAATATTGACACTCCCTGACATGCCAGCAAGGTTTAAGGTGATACTTGCATGGTATATAAAAACAAAAAATAGGGAAGGTGGGTTGGGTGGTTGGGCGGGTGGGTGAGTGGGAAGAGGTCAACCAAAGGACTTACATGTATACATATATGTATAGCCTATGAACACAGACAATAGTGTGGTGAAAGCCTGGAGTGGGAGGAGAGGTGAGCTAGAAGGGGTCAATGGGAGAAAAAAAGGGACATATGTAATACTTTCAACAATAAAGATACAAAAATAAAATAAAATACAATAAAATAAAATAAAGCCCTATCCAGGTTGGCTCAGTGGAGAGAGCATTGGCCCGAGGACTGAAGGGTCCTGGATTTGATTCTGATCAAGGGTGCATACCTCGGTTGCAGGCTCGATCTCCCTGGTCCAGGAGGCAACCAATTGTTGTGTCTCTCTCACATAGATGTTTCTCTGCTTCTCCCCCTCACTTCCACTCTATCTAAAAATCAATGGAAAAATATTCTCAGCTGAGGATTAACAAAATATAAAAACAAAACTATAACCCTTTGGGGTTGGTTTGATTTATTGCTTATCATAAATGATAAAAAATTAACCATCTATCAAGACAACAATTCTACTAGTCAGTGTTTTAAAGGGAAGTATATAGGATCTTCTTTTAAATTTAAATATTTGTCTGGACTTATAAGATTAATAATGATCACAGCTAGACTTCTTATTGCGCATACCTAGGTTATAGCTGCTACTCTATTTTTAATGTATTTTATTTTATGAGAGTCATGATAAGAGTATTTCCCCATCACCCAGATAAGAAGCAACAAAGAAGTCGTCACGATGTGCCTCTATTTTCTTTTCAATGTGCCAGTCTCTGTCCACCACAGGCAGAAGAAAATGGCCCATGTGAACCACTGGATCAAAATCATGCTGCTGGAAACATGGCTTCTTCCAAGCCATTCAAAGGTAACTGCCAGCAAAGGGGTGGCTGCCAGCCATTTGGCACTCACCAGCATGTGGGCCAGATCTGCTTCAAGGGCCAATCACCATCAATCAGCAAGATAACAACTCATCCTCTCATTGATTCTGAGCTGAAATATTCACTTTCCCATCATGGTTATTCATTACATAGAAAATTTAGCCCATGTGGAAAACATTTCCTTAAAATGAGACTTCAATAGTTTTATGATGTGTATCATATATGGACATTACTCATCATATGTGATTTTGAACCCACTGAATAAATTAGTAGTTTTGATAAATTAAGGTGGCGATCTTCTGTTTTGGGAACAGCACTCTGACAAAAGATAAAAATAACACAAACCAAAACAAAAAAACAAGAAAAACAAAAAACAAAACACCAAAAACACACACTAAAAAACTACAAAAACAAAGTTTGTGAATTGCTAAAATTTGTATTTGGTGGGGTAGGGTAATTTTTTAAAAATTAATCAATATTATTATTATTTTTTAAATATATTTTATTGATTTTTTACAGAGATCAGCTGCCTCCTGCACACCCCCCTCCCCCCACTGGGGACGTGCCCACAACCAAGGTACATGCCCTTGACCAGAATCGAACCTGGGACCCCTCAGTCCACAGGCTGACGCTCTATCCACTGAGCCAAACCAGTCAGGGCAATCAATATTATTTTGTAATGGTTTACTTTCAGACACATTTTAGAGAAAGGGGGACTTAAGAGAAGTCTTTTAGTCAGTTAATTTTGCTCAGGATGAGTGTTTTGTTCCTTTCGCTGTGCCAACTTCATGGACAGTATAATAATACTTTATAAATTGTCTCAAAGCAATGTTTTAAAAACATATCCATGTGCATAGTTTAAAAAAATATATATCCATGTGCATAAAAAGGGGGTTCTGTGGCCCTAGCTGGTTTGGCTCAGTGGATAGAGCATTGGCCTGTGGACTTAGGGTCCAGGGTTCGATTCTGGTCAAGGGCACATGCCTGGATTGCAGGCTTAACCCCAGTAGGGGGCGTGCAGGAGGCAGCCGACCAATGATTCTCTCTCATCATTGATGTTCTATCTTTCTCCCTCTCTCTGTCTCTTTGAAATCAATAAAAATATATTTTTCTAAAAAAGGGGGTGTTGGGTGGAAAGTTGTTGGGGTCCAGCCCCAGCAGGTCCAGGGGTTCCCAAAGGTGTGGAAAGAGTCGGCGAAGGAATGACACAGAGACAGCTTTCAGTTGATCAGCAGCCTAGCCAGGTTCTCTAGCCAGGTTCTAGCCAGGATCTCCAGCCAGGTTCTCTCTTTATTCTCCTGTTACATCTGTATTTATACTAGTTGATTTTAATCCTATCCATTCTATTTCAAAGGTTAGGGCGTTTCTTATCTCCATTCCAAGGTTACTCTATTGTTCTGTTAAGCTACAAGGGAGTAACTGAAGGAGATTATCCTAAGTAAAGATTATGTAGAGCTTAAGCGTGATTGTTCCTAGTTAAAGTGATTAATTACCTGCCTGGCACTTAGTTAAGGGGTTTTATTCCCTCCCTAACTACAGGGAAAAATCCTCACCTGGGGAAACAACCTTTCTCGGGGAGGTGGTCCTGTTTAAAACACATAGCGTTAAGAGAGGGAGCAAATATATACCATATACGCCAGGACCCTTGAAACATAAGCTGTGCAGGTGTTTCTTCCCTGCAACTGTGCCAAGCAGCAAGGATGGACCGGCTTCCGGCAGAAGGTAACCTCACAAAGTGATCTAATCATAAATTCCAAACTGGATAGGTCATGAGGTACAGTCACTCTCTAAAGCTATAACTTCATTAGTGGAAGATTCTAAGCTAGCCCTGTTCATTGTTCCTTTGCATCTAGTTTAACACACCTTTGATGTTTTTATTTAATCGTCACCCAAAGCTGTTTTCTTTGTTTTGTTTTAATATATATTTTTTTTATTTCAGAGAGGAAGGAAGAGGGAGAGAGACATAGAAACATCAATGATGAGAGAATCGTTGACTGGCTGCCTCCTGCACACCCCCTACAGGTGGCCGAGCCCACAATGCATGCATGTGCCCTTGACCAGAATTGAACCTGGGGCCCTTTAGTCTGCAGGCCAATGCTCTATCTACTGAGCTATACCAACTAGGGCAAACGTCTTTTTATTGATTTTAGAGAGAGGAAGGGAAAGAGAGAGAGAGTAAGAGAAAAATAGAAGTGAGGGAGAAACACTGATCGGTGCCTCTGTGTGCGCCTGACTGGGAATTGAACCTGCAACCTGGTTACGTGGCCTGCTTGACTGGCAACATTTTGGTGTAGAGGACATTCCACCCAACTGAAATGCCAGTGCTAAAATGCCAGAAGCAATACTCTGGAAGGGGGTATTTGCCCTCAAGGGAACACATACTTTTGTTAACTATCCTGTAATCCAGCAGTTCTCAACCTGTGGGTCGCCAACCTGTGGGTCGCGACCCCTTTGGGGGTCAAACGACCCTTTCACAGGGGTTGCCTAAGACCATCGGAAAACACATAATTATATATTGTTTTTGTGATTAATCACTATGCGTTAATTATATTCAATTTGTAACAATGAAAATACATCCTGCATATCAGATATTTACATTACGATTCATAACAGTAGCAAAATTACAGTTACGAAGAAGCAACGAAAATAATTTTATGGTTGGGGGTCACCACAACATGAGGAACTATATTAAAGGGTCGAGGCATTAGGAAGGGTGAGAATCACTGCTGTAATCCAATTTGCTTTCTCCAATCTTCCTTACATGCATTCCTTAATTTCCAATACATAAGTGAAGCTGCAAAACTGTTATTTTGGGGAGTATCTGAGATCTTGCTCCCTAGCATATGTCATTAGTTTGGCTCAAATAACTTTTACAAAAATTCTCAATACATTTGGACATTCTTATGTTGACAATCCATCAGTCCTCAGCTTGAGTTAGAATGGAAATTTTTTTTTTTTTTTAAATATATCTTACAGAGAGGAAGGGAGAGGGATAGTAAGAAACAATGATCAGCTGCCTCCTGCACACCTCCTACTGAGGATGTGCCCGCAAGCAAGGTACATGCCCTTGACCGGAATCAAACCTGGGACTCTTCAGTCTGCAGGCCGAAACTCTATCCACTGAGCCAAACCAGTTAGGACAGAATGGAAAAATCTTGGTAAATAATATTGGATTAAAAGAAAATGTGAGCCGAAACCGGTTTGGCTCTGTGGATAGAGCGTCGGCTTGCGGACTGAAGGGTCCCAGGTTCGATTCCGGTCAAGGGCATGTACCTGGGTTGCGGGCACATCCCCAGTAGGAGATGTGCAGGAGGCAGCTGATCGATGTTCCTCTCTCATCGATGTTTCTGACTCTCTGTCTCTCTCCCTTCCTCTCTGTAAAAAATCAATAAAATATATTTTTTTAAAAAATGTGAAATAAATAAATATGTGATAAACTTATAAATTAAATGAAAATGTATTGTTTTAAAGAAAACAATTGCCTAGCCAATGTGGCTCAGAAGTGGAGCATTAACCTATGAACCAGGAGGTCATGGGTTGATTCTGAACAGGGCACATGCCTGGGTTTCTGGCTCTATCTCCATTAGGAGGCAGCTGATCAATGATTCTCTCTCATCATTAATGTGTCCATCTCTTCTTCCCTTCCCCTCTGAAATCAATAAAAATATATTTAAGAAAAAAAAAAGAACTGCCCCAAGTAACTCCTGGATTAAATTTCATAAGAATAATATGAAAACAAACAAAAATTCTTTGCTCATTTGTTAAAGAGAAATTATCTTTTTTCCCTTTTTTTTTTTAAGTTTTTTTCTTCTCTTTAGCTATTGCCTTGGTGAGGGGTGGGGTTCTGGGGAAAAAACCTTGGTAACACTTAAATGAGTTTTTAAAAATATTGTTGAAAATATTGCATATGTCCCTTTTTTGTCCCCAGTGATGCCTTCTAGCCCACCCTCACCCTTTGCCCAGGTCTTCACCACCCCATTGTCTGTGTTCATAGGTTATGAATATTTGCTTACAAGTTATTTGGTTGACCTTGTCCCACCCTCTCACCCTCCCTTATCTTCCCTCTGAGGATTATCTTCTTTGGCACACCCTCTCCACTCCCATTGATAAACAAACAAACAACACATTTTCATTTTTGCAAGCACTGAATTTTGCATTTGAAGATGAAGCAGTTCTTCAAAACAAAATGTCACTCTAAATCAATTTTGATAGTTCAAAAGGAACTTTGAACATTATATAGAGCAGGGTTTAGCAAATTATTTTGTAAAGGGCTAAACAACACACAATTTGATTCTTGCCTGGCCGACATGGTTCAGTGGTTGAGTGTTGACCTATGAACCAGGAGGTCACTGCTCGATTCCCGGTCAGGGCACATGCCCAGATTGTGGACTCGATCCCCAGAGTGGGGCATGCAGGAGGCAGCTGGTCAATGATTCTCTTTCATCATTGATGTTTTTATCTCTCTCTCCCTCTCTCTTCCTCTCTGATATCAATAAAAATATATACTTTAAAACAACACACAATTTAAGCTTTGTGGGTAAAAGGAAGCAGAATTTGCCACCCCAAAACATGCTCCTTTGACATAAGGAATATTTTAGGAAACTGCAGACATAGGAGAATCTTTGAAAACCAACATTGCACATTCAACGTGGCTCAGTGGTTGAGCATCGACTTAGGAACCAGGAGATCATGTTTGATGGTTCAATTCTCAGTCAAGGGCACATGCCTGGGTTGCAGTCTCAGTCCCTAGTAGAGGGTGTGCAGGAGGCAGCTGATCAATGATTTTCTCTCATTATTGCTGTTTCTCTCTCTTTCTCCCCCTCTCCCTTTCTCTCTGAAATCAATAAAAAAAAAGAAAATCAAATTATGGCCGTAACCGGTTTGGCTTGGTGGATAGAGCATCGGTCTTTGGACTGGAAGGTCCCAGGTTCGATTCCGGTCAAGGGCATGTACCTTGGTTGTGGGCACATCCCCAGTAGGGGGTGTACAGGAGGCAACTAATCGATGTTTCTCTCTCATCAATGTTTCTAACTCTCTATCCTTCTCCTCTCCTCTCTGTAAAAAATCAATAAAATATATTTTTTTTAAAATTATGTTTTTGTAAGAGACATTTATATTTATAAAGAAAATCTCCATTTGTAAGGATGTCTTTCTATCCATTGTTTTGGTACATCTAAGTTAACACATCTTTGTTGTTTTATTTTATTAAATCTTTATTACTGAAAGTATTACAGAGTTCCTTTTCCCCTCATTGAACCCTTGTAGCCTGCCCCCATCCACTGCCCCAGGTCTTCACCATCCTATTGTCTGTATCCATGGATTAACACACCTTTGAAATGCCTCTTTTTTATTTTTTTAAAAAATATATTTTATTGATTTTTTTTTTTTTTTTTTTTTTTTTTTTACAGAGAGGAAGGGAGAGAGATAGAGAGTTAGAAACATTGATGAGAGAGAAACATTGATCAGCTGCCTCCTGCACACCTCCTATTGGGGATGTGCTCACAACCAAGGTACAATGCCCTTGACCGGAATCAAACCTGGGACCCTTCAGTCCGCAGGCCGACGCTCTATCCACTGAGCCAAACGGGTTACGGCAAAATGCCTCTTTTTTAGACCCCTCGTAAGAGTAACCACCCTCAATTGAGCACATAATCTTAGCTAGCCTGTAAGCCAATACAGAAATTTCCCCGCCTTACTTTATCACTTTCATATAATCTTCTTTACACGCCCTCATCAGTTCCAACTGTATTTAAAGGGATGCAGACGTGCCTACCAGACTCCAGCTGGCAGGAAGGCAGTTCCCACCTGAGTCCTTGCTGGTGGGTAGGTGCCGTCAGACATGCCCTCCAACAGGCCCGGAGCAATCGGAAGGCGCAGGAGGACCACCTACAGCAAAGACCAACTCAAGGTCCTTTTAGAGGCCTTTGAGAAGGACCCATATCCTGATATTACTATCCGCGAAGAACTAGCCAAGCAAATCCAGATTCCGCAGTCAAGAATCCAGGTATGGTTTCAGAACCGCAGAGGCAGAAAATCCAAGAACCCCCAGAAGAGCCCCCAGCGGGAGGCAGACGCTGCGGCTCCTGGATCCCACCAGGGTGCACGCCCTGCCCCCCACCATGATGGCCTCCAGGGCCTTTCCCCGCCACGTGGCTCCGGCATCATAACTCTCCAGAGCTATGCCAGCCGATTCTCCTGCGGGGTGGAGCATGCCTCTGGGCAAGCAGGCCTCTGGGGGCACGCTGGTGTGCTGGGTGCAAATGCGACCTCTCCCAACCTGAAGACTCCAGCTGAGGCCCTGGGGGAACCTTCTGGGAGTCCCTATTGCTCCCTGTCTTGGGAATTCAGCCCTTCAGCTACGGGTGCATGTCTTGCTCCCCATCAGCCCTTCTTCCAGGGAGAAGTTGGTGGCATCAACACTCCTCTGGGGGACCCCAGGCCACTCATGATACATGGGGACTGCACCCTGCAAGGGCGGGGGCAGCATTTTCCGTCTGATGGGCAGCAGCTATGTGGGGGCTGGCAGCCTCTACCTGATTGGGGGCCAGGGATGGCTCCCCAGCAGCCACTGTTCCAGTACCCTGGAGCCTGGAGGCAGCCTCCTGCTGAGGCCAGATGTGAGGAGGAGGAAGAGGAGGAGGAGGAGGAGGAGGAGGAGGAGGAGGAGGAGGAGGAGGAGGAGGAATAAAAAGCAAAGCAAAACAAAACAAAAATCAACACCAAAAAAAAAAAAAAAAAGAAAAAAGAGAAAAAAAAGAGTTCTGGATGGGTCCATTACTTGGAAAAGACATACATGCTGCGGAAAGACCAAGGACAGGACAGGCTTTGAATTGGTTGCTGTGCCCGGACGCTGACCCCATGGCCTGGGAGTTTGCCTCGGATCGCTGACCATCCCCAGGCCCAAGAAGAGGCTGAGCCAGTGATGGCGAACCTATGACACGCGAACTCATTTTTTTGGTTGATTTTTCTTTGTTAAATGGCATTTAAATATATAAAATAAATATCAAAAATATAAGTCCTTGTTTTACTATGGTTGCAAATATCAAAAAACTTCTCTATGTGACACGGCACCAGAGTTAAGTTAGGGTTTTTCAAAATGCTGCCACGCCGAGCTCAAAAGGTTCGCCATCACTGGTGAGCTGTTGGTAACATCTGAGAAGACTGGCCACCTTGTTATGGGACTTCGAGCTCCTGAAGGTCGGACTGCAGACCCTCCCTTCCGCTTCCAGGTTACATTTTCAGCAGGTGGCTGTCTTCTCCCTCATGGTGAGGACGTGAGAGCAGAATCCAGGGTGACCGACTGCCTTCCCATACTGCCTTCATTATCGGAATAAGGGGTAAGTACGGAGACCCTGCGGGCTGCCTGGACCGGGGGTTCCTGGGGCTGGGGTCGGGACTTTTTTTTTTGCAGCGCTGGCAGGAATATTCCTTCGAAATCCACTCTCAGCCCCAGCAATCCCAGTCCTTCCACTTAGGTTGAACCCAGCATTGTTGTATGACACAAGAAGCATTTACTGCTGTAGTCTGGGCAAACCAGATCAGGTCGGGGTGGCAAGACACCTCCAGCGGTTTTTGGCTGGTCCGCGAGCCCGAAGTTTGATCTGCTCTGGGAGGAAAGGCATGGCTCTGCTTCAGTGATTTATTTATTTATTATTATTATTTTATTTCGGAGAGAAAGGGAGAGGGAGAGAGAGAAATCTCAATGAGAGAGAATAATAGATTAGCTGCCTCACATCAGGGACTGAGCCCACAACCCGGGCCTGTGCCCTGACCAGGATCGAACCGTGACCTTCTGATTCCTAGGTCCACGCTCAACCACGGAGCCACGCCGGCTGGGCTTTTTATTTTTATTTTAAATGCTAGGGCATTCCGAGGTTTCTGGCTGGAAAGACAAGAAACGTGGTGTGAAGCTTTTGTCTGTGGGTAGTGCGAGCCTGTAAATAGTGTACATAGTGTCTCTGTTGATAGTTGCTTTGTGTCTCTGTTGTTTGGTTTAATTTGTCTAAAGATGGGGGTAGGTCCCACTTGGCTGAGGACCGCGACGGCTTGCGGCAGGTTGAACCCGTGGCAGGGATTGCAGTCACTTCCCAGCAGCTGCTGAGAGTCCTTTCTCTCCAGGACCTTCCCTGTTCTTCCTCTCAAAGCAAGGCAATGGCAGCCCCCGATGCTTAGCTAGTGAGAGTTCGTGTGTGCCTGTAATGTAACTATGGTTACAGGCGTTCTTTGCTTTCTTATCTTTTGGAGACTTGGTTTGCTCTTCACTGTTTTATGAACACTGGGAATCCTCCGTCTCTGTTTTTTGGGCTTTGTGCCACTCAGACCTTGTGACGGTAATTTGCTATACAGGTTGGTGTGAGAGGAGATTCTAAGGCTAGTGTCCCAGGCCCTCCTTTTGAGAATACTCATTTTATTTTATTTTAGAGATTTTTTTTATTTCTGTTTTAAAATGGGATAACATCTCTTATATGCAAGATTTTATGTTGTTACATCATAAGGATTCTACTCAGAAAGAAAAATACGGGAAATAAATATTTTACACAACCTCCCCACCCCCTCCAAATTGGCCTTTTCTCCAACCTCCTAAAGGTTGTCAAGGTTATGTTATCCCTGTTATAAAATTTGCCAAGGAAATGCCTTCAGTAATAATTGACTTTAAAATCTCATAGACAGTTGTTAAGACATAATGAATAGATTTAACTGAAATGAAAGGTTTTGATAAAGTTTTACAATATAATTATATTTACCTAAACATAGTTTTCCAGTCTTTGGTAACTTAAGTAACCTAACACTTTGGAATCTTGCTGAGTTAAATGATAAGAATTATTTAAGAATCTTGGTATTTTAAAATAACAGCCCAGCCATTGTGGCTCAGTGTTTGAGCATTGACCTATGAACCAGGAGGTCATAGTTCGGTTCCTGGTCAGGGCACATTCCCTGGTTGTGGGCTCCATCCCCAGTGGGCAGCATGCAGAAGGTTCTTTCTCATCATTGATGTTTCTGTCTCTCTCTCTCTCCCTTCCTCTATGAAATCAATGAAAATACATTTAAAGAGAAAAACAAAACAGTTTTTTTTAAAAAAAAGAAAAGAAAAGAAATAATAGTATACTGAGATATTGATTGATCTGAGTTTGCCTGCATTTGGCTTCTTATTTCAGAGAAGCTGGAAAAGGAATTTAGATCTGTTAACGAATATATCTTACATTTTATTAGAAATACTAGAGGCCCAGTGCACAAAAATTTGTGCACTTGGGGGTAGGGGGTCTCTCAGCCCCGCCTGTGCCCTTTCGCAGTCTGGGATCCCTCGGGGGTGACCACTTGTTGGCTTAGGTCTGCTCCCCGGGGGATCAGGCCTAAGATGGCAATCAGAAATCTGCCTGGCAGCCCTCGGGGGATGTCCACTTGCCAGCAGGGAGCAGACCTAAGCTGCACTCACACATCCTTAGCGCTGCTGAGGAGGCAGGAGAGGCTCCCACCACCACTGCTGTACTGGCAGCCATCAGACTGGCTTGTGGCTGAGCAGAGCTCCCCCCTGTGCAAGCGCACTGACCACCAGGGGGCAGCTCCTGCATTGAGCATCTGCCTCCTGTTGGTCAGTGTGTGTCATAGTGACCAGTCATTCCCAGTCTTTCTGCTGTTGGGGTCAGTTTGCATATTACCCTTTTACTATATAGGATAGAGGCCTGGTGCATGGGTGGGGGCTGAATGGTTTGCCCTGAAGGGTGTCCCGGATCAGGGTGGGGGTCCCGCTGGGATGCCTGGCCAGCCTGGGTGAGGGGCTGATGGCTGTTTGCAGCTGGTCACACCACCTTCAGGGTGGGGGTCCCCACTGGGGTGCCTGGCCAGCCTGGGTGAGGGGCTGAGGGCCGTTTTCAGGCTGGCGGGCGACTGAAGCTCCCAGCCTCTTTTTTTTTATTATTCTGGGATTTATTTACCTTCTATAGCTGTCACTGGAGCTGAGAGCCGGCTCTAGCTCTGAGGCCCTGGCTGGCTGAAAGCAGGTATCTGGGGTTTGTTTAGCTTCTATAATTGAAACATTGTTGCTTCTGGAGCTCAGAGCCGGGCCGTGGCAGGTGGGGAACCTTGGCTTCCTCTATCACTGGAGCAAGCAAGCCTCCTGGTTGCTTCAGCTGCGTGGCTGCCGGCTGCCATCTTTGTTGGCAGTTAATTTGCATATCCTGCTGATTAGCCAATGGGAAGCGTAGCAGAGGTATGGTTAATTACCATGTTTGTCTATTATTAGATAGGATATCTCTTAAAAATGTGAGTGTTCTGCTAATCTGAGGAATGTTAATTACTTGTGACCTAAAAATTAAGGTTTCTAAGAGTTAAGAATTCTAAATAATTAGAAAGAAGTTGAATGGTTTTGGTAAGAGAGGCATGAGGTATGAAGATGCATTTGGAAGGAAAAGAGAAAAGAGAGTTGTTCTATAGCTGGTGTGGACGAAAGGGGCCACATGCTGACCTGACAAGCTCAGGGAAGGCCTGCGTGGCAGCCTAGCAGACTCAGAGACCTAAAATAAACTCACAAAAATTCTTTACAGGTTTCAATGGTTTTTTTACGTTAACATTAATTGGCATAGTCGGCAGGATTCCAAAGAAGCTCACCCAGAACCATCCCTTGGACTTTGACTCGGTGCTAGGATCCAGCAAAGGGCCCATTGAGCCCGCTGGTTCTCCACCCATTGGGTGAACGTGGGTGAGTTTTCTCTTGGACCCAGAACCTTCCCTTCCTTTGGTTGAAGGTCAGACTTTATTTGAGCTGTTTTAAAATCCTCGAGGTGGAACCAGGGTTGCTAAGACCCCAGGTTAAGGGTTCACAGAGGAACCCAGGGTAAGGCAGGATTGGAGGGGCAAAAAATGGGAGGCTGGGTTTGATTTCGGCTTTTTAATTAAAACGGCTTTCTGAGAGTCTGAGCAAATAAGAAAACCTTCGCTGTATAAATGGCTTATCTACGGGGCCACCTTAAGGCTTGGTCTGCCCGGGCCCTAAACCTTTCCTGTGGTTTTAGACAGCCGGAGAGAAACTGAGGCCACATTTGACCCACTGCATAACATGTCTAGAAAGTTTGCTCAAACTACAGATATTCAATAATAATAAAAAATTAACATGGGAAATTGTGCCTCCAAGGCCAGAAACTCCCGAGACACCAGCCCTCATTTAATACTCCTGATTGGAAGCCTTTACTTGCAAGTACTTTAAAATATTAACTGAGAAATGGCTAAAATGCAGTTTGTTTGGGGTACCTATGTTAATATTTTGCATTCAGAAATTAGAAAATGCCGGCTCTAAAATTAAACTGAATGAGTACATGGGAAGCATATCTTAATTTGGAAATTAGAAGCTTCTAGAGAAAAGCATAGGAAAAATTTTTTCTAATAAGATGGAAATTAATAAAATTTTAGAGACTGTCTCAGAACTATTTTGAAGTTAATTAATGTCTACACCCTGTTTTTCCCTAAGCCCACTGTTTGTTTGTTTTTTGAATAGTCCATTGGGAATATACTGAAATTCTAGAGAGGGGAAGTTCCTGAACCAGGGACAAAAGACACTGCTTTGGTAGTTTCTAATGCTGGACATTCTCTGGTGTAAACTTTTAGTGTGTTCTGTGCACCTTGATGTTTTTGTGTCTTTTTGTAATGAAATAGGAAAAAATTTAAAGTATCTTTCTATTAATCATGACTTTGGGAAAAATACGCCATTTGAGTCATTTGCCGAAACTTCCCCAAAGCAGGATGTGGGGAAGGGGAGAAGGGAACACATAGCGATCTAATATGGACGCCTCCTCCCCAAGTATTCTGATTTAAAATCTCCTTCTCGTAATTGAAAAGTTTTACAAAATTTAAAAATGCGTCTGGTACTTCTGTTCACATGTAAAGAGCAAAGCTGGTTTAAAACTAATGTGCGCAATTGTCCTGTTTTTGGACATTTAGATAGAGTTTTGAACTACAGTCTCTTCACACATGTACAGAATAAAACCCAAAACTGATTATTTCCTAAAAAAAATGGCGAATTTTACCCAAGGAAGGAATACAGGCTGGTTCTAGCAACAAGATTGGTATTTTTCCATAATAAAGTGATTTGATTTTTGAAATGTTAATGAAGCCTGTTCCAAAGTTAACTTTAAGACCTCCAAAAGAAAGTTCAGTAAAATTGTCTCTGTTACAAAAATTTGCCAAAGTAAATGCCTTAATAATAATAATTGGATTTGAATCTCAAGAAATTATGTAGCTACAAATTTGCTTCTTGACTTTCCCCAGAGAAAAATGGTCGTTTTAAAGTCAAGGGCTGGGCCAGGCCTGTTTGCCAGCCTCAGGTATGGTTTTCCAGAGCTGATGGGAACTTGAGACCTTAAAGTTTACTGAATCAAATGATAAAAACTTATGTCTAGGTATTTTGAAGTGACATGATACATAATATTGATCTGAGTATGCCTCGTACAAAATCTAAAGGGTAGAATTGAATCTATTGGTTGATTGTGTCTTATATTTTTGAAGTTTATCCTTAAAAATGTTACTGATTAAGAAATACTAAATATTTGACTTGTCAGCTAAAAGTTTAAGGTTCAGATTGAATTGGGAGAAATGTGTAGTTGTGGTAGCTAGATGCCTAAAATGTAGAAATTTTTGAGAAAATAATTTTTGCTTTCTCTGAAATAATTAGGAATTCAAAATATGCTGCTTATTGGTCTGAAAAAAAAAGAAAGAGGATTAACTCTGTGATCTCAACTGAAATTCTTAATACAAAAACCAGTTTAAATTTAATTGCAAAGAACAGTGCAGACAGCCATCACTTTGGGCTGAGTGGTTTGGCAGCCGCCATGATGGCCACATGGCTTGCCCCTCCCCTGGGGGCCGCCATCTTGAAACAGCAAAGGCCAACTCATCCCTTTGAATTAGCCAATCAGGAAAGACCATGTGCCCCATCTCCAGTCAGGAGTAAGGGATGGTCACTGGGTTGTTAAGGCATCTGCATCAGAAAGAACTCGCAGAGCCAGGTTCAGACAGGAGGCTTTCAATGGGGTAGGGTAGCACCTGTCCCGTCAGGGACTGGACAGCCAAGAGTCAGGATCCCTGTGGGGGCGTCTGCCAGTGATGCTCTGGTGTTTGCTTTTCACAGATTGGGAGTTTATGAATTATTTCCAATGCTGAATATGCTGCTTGCAATAAGCCATGTGCCTCACTTTAAAATCCTACATATTATTTATTAATTATAATGGAGTCTAAAGGTATACAAATTTTATATTCTCTATGTCATTTTACAGAGATTATTACTTACCAAAAATTGTTGTCTTGGAATGTTAAAAGCAAAGTTTTTATCAAATCTATAACCATGCCACTTTTAAATTTTGTCATTTGTGGACAGCTTTATTCTGATGCATTTGTAGGTATATTGTATGTTTGAAAAAAAATCCAAAGGACTCTGACTTAATCTAAATTGCAGGCTTGTAAGCAGGTCATATTTTTAAACTGGATGAAGATTTATAGAACTTCAAGGAATAACTGAATTCAAAACCTACTGGCAAATAATTAGGATAAACAAAAATAACTATGGGACTAAATGAATTGAGGATAATTATTCTTATGACTGTTTAAAATATTGTTGAATTTTAAATCTTTTGTTTCCCAAATATAAGGAAAAGTAAAGAGCAGACATTCTGCATTGTAGGAACTTACAAAATTGGTAACAGATTCATTTCACAGTGCACTCCCAGGCGACGAAGATTTCAAAGATCATGGCTTACAACCAGGAGATTTGGTGTGTTGGAAAAGACACCAAATAAAAGACTCTCTCCAACCTTGTTGGAGACGACCTTACCAGTATTACTAACTAACCCATGTGCAGCTAAACTTAAAGGAGTTAGCTTTGGATTCACATTTCTCCTTTGAAAAAGGCACCTGACTGTGAATGGACATCTACTTCCATCTCTGACACCCATCTCCATCTGGAGCGGAAATCAAAGACTTTTCAAGGACGAGAAACAGCAGAGGTCTTTCAAGGATGAGAAGTTGCTGACCACAAAGGCAGACAGCTATCCCAAGATGATGTCAAAAAGGCCTGTATACTCACAAACTGATATTGCTAGCCGTGGTGATTCAAAGTTTTTGATGGGGAATGTTATCTGTCTTTATTGTTTAAGTATGTGTCTTTGTTTAAAATTATTTAGCTAGTAAAATTTCTGTGTCTCTTAAACAAAAAACAAAAAAAACAAAAACAAAAACATGAACACATTGCTGAGGAATGTTAATTATTTACATGTCACCTAAAAATTAAGGCTAAGAGTTCTAACTAGCTGGAAAGTATGGCTTAGGTGTGATGGAGGAAGGTAAAGAGAAATACTTAATGGAAGGTCTGAGGCATGGTTATGCATTTTTGAAGGACATAGAAAGAAGGTTTGAAGGCTAATTTGAAAGTATGATATTTGTGAAGGTTTTGTATGTGATGAGAAGGAAAAGATAAATGTTAAAAGAAAGTTGAATGCATGATAGGCCAGTAAGCTGGAACAAGTAGAATAGGGAAACTGAACAGAAATCCTATCTTCCTTAAACCAAGGACACTTGGGAGTAAATAATTTGCATTTGCCTCCCTAAACAAAGGTTAAATCATTTATGTCAATCTGATTAGTGTCATTTGCCGTCCAAACCCAAGGACAAATGAAGTTAGAAAATAAGCCTTTTTTTGATTAGTTCTTTTAGAATGTATGTTAAGGAATTTTAAAATTGCTCAAACCTTGCTGCCTTGGGTCCAGTTCTGCGTGTGTAAGAAGGGACAGAGTAAGATTTAGTAGCAGGAGTGAAGAGGCAGGCAGGGCAGGAGCAGGCCAGAAGAAGCCGGCAAAGCCATCCAAACCACCCAGCCGCTATTGGCCAGAGCCGCCTCGGACTGGCAACAGCTGACTCTGACTAGGACAGACTGGGCTCTTTCCAAGTGGGGCCCCATGAGCCGATGGTCGAAATGAAAATCGGAGGCCAGACTGAACTTTATGGTTGATACAGGAGCAGAGCACTCGGTAGTTACTCAGAAGGTAGCTCCCCTCACCATTATTGGAGCTACCGGGACCACAGCTGCAGACTGTTCTGCCGCCCCCGCTGATGTCAGTTAGGCGGCCACCAGGTGGTTCATGAATTCCTGTATTTGCCGGAATGCCTGTACCCCTTTCTTGGATGTGATCTCTTACAGAAATTACAAGCCACCCATAAGCTTGTTCGAGACGCCCTGCGAGTGCCACCTCAGACTCTGTATAGGACCTGACTGCCTCCCATTTACCTGCCCTTTTTTAAATAATAATAATTCAACCTTGAATGCCATCTAAGGTTATGGTCTTGCCCCACCCCCATTGGTCCACCTGTTCAGCAAGTCCCCTCTCCGGCGTGGGGACTCGGTGTGGATAAAGAAGCTCACTACCCAAGGACTCGCCCCAACTGGAAAAGGACTATACAACTGTCGCCCCGCTGATGCATCCAGACCTGGGTACACCACTCCCCGCTCCTGCACCAGGAAACGGCCTTGATCCCGGCAGCCAGCGGCCTCCCCCGTGAGAGCCAGGAGGAGGCTCAACGTCCGCAAGAGTGGAACTGGACTTCAGTGAGGACAGTACTAATGGGGACCGTGGCACTAGGGCACTTGGTAACTGTAAGAACATTTTTTTTCTAGCCAGTGAGAAAGTCCAGGGACAAGTGGGGCTAGATGCACAAGGGGACAGGAGAGCAGGAACAGAATAGAGAATGCCCCTAAAAGAGGTGGGGTGAGTAAATGAAAATCAAATGTGCCACACTGGCAGTTTAGAAAAATTAATTCAGTCAAACTACTTGTAGTTAGGGGGCAGTACAATCCCCTAACTAGTAAAGATGAGTCCATGATTTGACTCATGTACATAAAACCAGTGGGGAATGAAGTATGGTACCTATTTGCTTTGCTTAACAGTGGAAAAGTTATTTTGATTTTCTGAATTGTATACATCATCCCATTTGATTGAATGACTATCCCATTGATTGTTATCTTACTGGTTTTGGAAAGCACATTCTTCTGTACCTGGGAAACAGGACAGCGCAATTATCCTAGGTCATTTTAGTGACCACAGATAATGCATTCCAGTTGACTCAGTGGTCCCAAGGCCAGGGCAGCACAATTACTCTAAATTTAATAAATTCCTGGCAACTCAGTGGTCTCAAGACCCGAGGGCTCTGGATAAGGTGTTTCTGTCAATTCAGTGACCCCGAGACCCAGAACTATAATTAACATGCTTAATTCTGCTTCTGTAAACTGCTTTTTTTTTTTTTTTTTTGCGGATCAGGTTCCTCATTCCAAACCCTGGGATGTAACCAATATCTTTGTGATTTTTGTGTTCATGATATGTAAATGTTATACTAGATGCAGAAAAGCAAAACTTAAGACAAACAGCAAAGTGACTCGGATCATGATGGCTCAAAAATTAGAAATGATCCAGAATACTTTTTAACAAGGACATATAGGACCTGACTGCCTCCCATTTACCTGCCCTTTTTTAAATAATAATAATTCAACCTTGAATGCCATCTAAGGTTATGGTCTTGCCCCACCCCCATTGGTCCACCTGTTCAGCAAGACATGCTGACACTGAGACATCCTAGGAATGAGCCTTCCTAGCACCGTGGGACTCCATTATCCAACCAAAAGGTTGGTCATCAATGCATCCTTTGGATTGATTTATGACCAAAAGGGGGATGTGTGGACGAAAGGGGCCACACGCTGACCTGACAAGCTCAGGGAAGGCCTGCGTGGCAGCCTAGCAGACTCAGAGACCTAAAATAACCACAAAGGATGGTCTGAAATTAAACTTTAACTAAAAGCAGTTATGGTGGGCAGTTATGTCCTAAGCCAGTATCTTCACTGACAAGATCAACTTTGATCCTTACTGAGCCCATTTGCCTTTTTGCCTCTAAGATAACATTCCCTTGAAATGTCTGGGTAACTTGTAACTTCCCTTATTCTGGAGCCCCTGGGGCACAACCAAATGTTCAGGGTGCCAGGACAGATACTACAAATTCCTTCATTATCATGTTAATTGATCCTGCACCCACCTAAGTATGTGTCCATCATTTTACTTTTTATCCTATCACAGAGGTTTCCCCCGCTTCGCTTCATCCCACCTCCTTAAATCTGTCACCAATGAATTTCATATATAAATACGGATGTAACCCTGCCATTCTCCGGAGCACTATCTCAATTCATTGAGGTTCTGCTTCCCGGCATATGTCGACAGTTTGGCTCAAATAAACTCACAAAAATTCTTTACAGGTTTCAATGGTTTTTTTTACGTTAACACTGGTTATTTCTGAATGGGTAAGATAGTTTGTGAAAGTTGTAGAAAGGTTTGAAAGTCATAGGAGGGTTGTGAAGAGAAATCTTAAAAGGAAATTATAGGTATGCTGAATAATAAATCTAATTAGATAAATGAATCTAAAGTAAAATAATTTGTTTGCTTCTTTTCTAGTCTGTATGGATGAAAAGGGGCCACGTGCTAATTTGGCAAGCTCAGGGAAGGCCTGCATGACAGCCTTACAACCACTAAGGATAGTCTGAAATTAAAATCTTTCCTTAAAAAGCAGTTTATAGTGGGTAGTCATGTCTTAGGCCAGTAACTTCCCTGATAAAGATCAACTTTTATATTAACTGAGCCTATTGTTTTTTCTCATCTATGATAATTTGTAACTTCTCTTTTTCCCTCAGGGCTCAACCAATGCACCAGGGTGCAGACCACAAATCCTGTATCCACTTATGTAAAAGAAGCATGTAGCTATCATTTTACTTCCTTTGCAGGAATGTTATCTTGTTAAGTATTGACTAACTATCCTGTACCCACCCATGTAAAAGAAGCATGTATCTAAAAGGAAAAGTATTTCCTGTATTTACCTAGGAAGCAAAAGTTTTACATATTTTTGAAATAATAATGTTACTCAGGTACTTGATTACTTAAAAACCTACCTTCTTAATCATAAGAATTGAAATTTTACTGGCCTCTGTTTGTGTTTAATATCTTTGGTTGTCACTTTAAATAAACAAATTACTTAATACTGTTTAGTAATAGTAATAGTAATATATAATCTTTTGGTTCAATAAATTTATCAGCCTTCCCAAGGTTTGCATTTTAAAGAAACTTTTTTGACCTGTAATTGGCTTTATGTCATTCCAATAGGCCCTACAATGCCTCAAGGATTTGCTTTCTCGCCTCATAAAGGAAAACCTTGTACTTAAGGTACATGAGAAACTCTGCCAAATAAAGAAATAATAACTGTATTATATTTATATATACATTTTAAAATATATATTAATACATATTAAAATGGATGCTCCAGAGGCTATATAAAAAAACTTCCCAGTCTATGAAATTCTGAAATAATTTTATTTATAACTCTGATTGTCATTCTGCAAGGTTATATTGCAAAAAGGACAGGATTATATGTAAACTAGAGGCCCAGTGCATGAAACTTGGGCATTGAAGGGGAGGAGGGGAAATGTCCCTCAGCTGGCCTGCACCATCTCCAATCCAGGACCCCTCAGGGGATGTCCAACTGCTGACTTGGGACCAATCCTAAACTGGCAGCTGGACATCCATCTCACAATCCAGGACCAATGGTTCCTAACGACTCACCTGCCTACCTGCCTAATACCCCCAATAGCCCTCCCCTGGAGGCTTGGTACAGGATAGTTAGTCAATACTTAACAAGATAATTGGCCTTCCCCTGCAGGCCAGTTTGCCCCCAACTGCCCTTCCCTACCAGCCTGGTTGCCGCAGGCCTGGTCACCCCCAAATGCCTTCCCCTGCCAGCCTGGTTGCCCCCAACTGCCCTCCCCTGCCAGCCTGGTCACCCAACCTGGTCATCCCCAATGGCCCTCCCCTGTAGGCCAGTTCACCCCTAACCGCCCTCCCTTTGCAAGTATGGTTGCCCCAAACAGCCTTCCCCTGCTGGCCAGATCGCCCCCAACTGCCCTCCCCTGCAGGCCAGTTTGCCTCCAACTGCCCTCCCCTGACAGCCTGATATCGCCCTTAACTGCTCTCCCCTACAGGGCTGACCACCCCTAACTGCTTCTGCCTTGGCCCCAACCACCATATCTTTGTCCGGGAGAAAGTTGGACATCTGGAAGATAGCCTGTTGACCTGGTCTAATTAGCATATTACTTTTTTATTAGTATAGATCACTGGTCGGAAAACTATGGCTTGTGAGCCACATGCAGCTCTTTGGCCCCTTAAGTGTGGCTCTTCCACAAAATACCGACTTCTGATAGAGAAAGCAAGATGGCGGCATAGGTAAACACCGGAAATGGCTGCCTCGTACAACCACTTCAAAAATACAACTAAAAGACAAAACAGACATCATCCAGAACCACAGGAAGCCTGGCTGAGTGGAAATTCTACAACTAGAAAGAAAGAGAAAAGCACACTGAGACTCAGAGGAGGTGCCAAAGTAAAGTGCAGAGGTACGGAGGCCAATGTGGAAAGGGCTGGCAACTGAGGACACGATAGTCTTTGTCAATCAGGAGGGAGTCTCAAGCTCCTGACTGCTCTGAACTCCTGTCCCGGGCGAGTCTCTGGGGACCCAGACTCATATGGGGAGAAACTGGACTGTCTGGCATTGGGCAGAACTCGAGGGCGGCTTTCTCTCAGAGGTGCGTGCAGTGATTACTGAGGAGCACTGAGACCCGATTACCAAGGAACACTGAGACCCAGGGGCTTCTTAGGGCAGGACTGAGGATAAGCCATATCTGTTTGCTCCGACCTGTTGATTCCCTGAGATGCCGCCCCACCCAAGCTGTGCACAGAGTCTTTTGCATATGAAAGGCCTGGCCCTTTGCAATCTAAAATGACCTAACAAACTGCAGCTGGGTCAGAGAGACCCAGATCATCCGAAAGAAGGCCCAAGCCCCACAGCAGCTTGCATTGCTTCACAGCTGGGCCTCATCTGGGCACCTCCAACCCCCAAACAAAGAAGAGGAATCTGCAGATCTCTCCGTAGCTCCTGCTGGGTAGCCTCAGGCAGAGGCTAAATTAGCTCCTCCTTAGAGATCCAAGAGCCAGTGTACCCAGTGGTCAGAGTGGGACCATCCAGTTTAAAACTCCTCAGATCGATAAGGGACACACTCAGGGGACAGATTCAGTGAGCACCAAAGCCCCCCTGAAGCAAGTCTTGCCCCAGAAGGGTGTTTCCAGCACAGAAGTTCTCCCACCGTAGACATAGCGAATTCTCAGCCAATTGGCCTGGAGGTCAATTTCTCCTAGTGATACCTACAACAATCAAGGCTTAACTACAACAAGACTGTGCACAAAGCCCACAAAGGGGTTCACCAAGAGTGTCTACCTCAGGTAATTGGGGAGGCTGAGCCACTGGACCCTATAGAACATCTAGCACAGAAAGCCATTCTATCAACACAGGGAACCATAGAAAATGCGGAGACAAAGAAATAGATCACAAATGACAGAAATGGAGGAAAGCAAACAACTGGATATAGAGTTCAAAACCATGGTTATAAAGTTTTCCAAGAATTTTCTAGAAACCGCCAATAAATGCAGTGAGACCCTCAAGAAATCTAGTGAGACCCTCGAGTATATGAAAAAGGACCAACTAGAAATTAAGCATACACTGACTGAAATAAAGAATATTATACAGAGTTCCAACAGCAGACTAGAATTGCAAGAATCAAGTCAATGATTTGAAATATGAAGAAGCAAAAAACACCCAACTGGAAAAAAGGAAAAGAAAAAAGAATACAAAAATATGAAGATAGTATAAGGAGCCTCTGGGACAACTTCAAGCGTACCAACATCTGAATTATCAGGGTGCCAGAAGAAGAAAGAGAGCAAGATATTGAAAACCTATTTGAAGAAATAATGACAGAAAATTTCCCCTACCTGGTCAAAGAAATAGACTTACAAGTCCAGGAAGCGCAGAGAACCCCAAACAAAAGGAATCCAAAGAGGACCACACCAAGACACATCATAATTTAAATGCCAAGAGCAAAAGACAAAGAGAGAATCTTAAAAGCAGCAAGAGAAAGAAACTCAGTTACCTACAAGGGCGTACCCATACGACTGTCAGCTGATTTCTCAACAGAAACTATGCAGGCCAGAAGGGAGTGGCAAGAAATATTCAAAGTGATGAATGCCAAGAACCTACAACCAAGATTACTTTATCCAGCAAAGCTGTCATTCAGAATTGAAGGTCAGATAAAGAGCTTCACAGATAAGGAAAAGCTAAAGGAGTTCATCACCACCAAACCAGTATTATATGAAATGCTGAAAGGTATCCTTTAAGAAGAGGAAGAAGAAGAAAAAGGTAAAGATACAAATTATGAACAACAAATACACATCTATCAACACGTGAGTCTAAATATCAAGTGAATAAAAAATCTTATGAACAGAATAAACTGGTGAATATAATAGAATCAGGGGCATACAAAGGGAGTGGATTGACTATTCTCAGGGGGGCGGGGAAAAGGTGTGGGGGGTGCAGGAAGAGACTGGACAAAAATCGTACACCTATGGATGAGGACAGTGGGGGGTGTGGGGTGGGAACCGGGTGGAGGGGAGCTATGGGGGAAAAGGAACAACTGTAATAATCTAAACAATAAAGATTTAATTAAAAAAAAATACCGACTTCTGCACATGGGCTATGAAGTTTCAATCGGACTGTACATGTGCGCCCACATGTCGTATTTTGTGGAAGAGCCACACTCAAGGGGCCAAAGATCCGCATGTGGCTTGTGAGCCGCAGTTTGCTGACCACTGGTATAGATTATATTATAATTAAATCTATGAGCTTTCCACTGAAAGGGTTTTTTTTTTGTCATTTACAGTTATTGTTTTACTTTGATTCATTTGCAGGAAAAATATTACATCTTAGGAAAGATCCATGGAAAGTATTCTGATATTTTTTATTTTATTTATTTATTTATTTATTTATTTATTTATTTATTTATTTATTTATTTTAAATTACTTATCTCTGAGAATGAACTTTCAGATCATCCCCTCAGACTGCATGACAATTATTAGAACTCTATAGAGTATATGGATTATTAGAATACTGGCAATAAAAAACAGGAGAAACAATTTGATTATAGGACTGAATGAACTGAAAATAATTCTAGTTTTTGTCTACACAATGGAATACTATGCTACTGTAAAAAGGAGGGAACTCCTACCATTTGCAACAGCATGGATGGAGCTGGAGAGCATTATGCTAAGCAAAATAAGTTAGTAAGAGAAACATAAACAACACATGATCCCACTCATTTGTGGATTATCATGAATAATATAAACTGATGAACCAAAACAGATCCAGAGACAGAGAAGCATCGATCAGACCCTTAAGCCTCAGAGGGAAGGTAGGGGAGGGTGGGGTTAAGGGGAAGAGATCAACCAAAGGACTTGTATGCATGCATATAAACCTAACCAATGGACATGGACAACAGGTGGGTGAGGGCATGAATGGGAGAGGGGTGGGGGGTGGGGACAATGGGGGGTTAAGGACACAGGTAATACCTTAATCAATAAAGAAAAAGAAAATATTGATTTTTAACTTTTTTGTTTTCCAGATATAAGGAAACTAATTTATTTTCTTAAAGCAGTTTGGTAAATTATACTTCCACTAGAGGCCAAAAATTCATGCATGGGGGGTGTGGGGGGTGTCCCTCAGCGTGTCCTGCACCCTCTCACAATCTGGGATCTCTCAGGTAGGGTCTCTAGGTCTGGCCAGTGATCAGGGCCTATCAGGGCATTCCTTCTCCTTTCTGCTGGCAACTGGCCCCGCCCCCTCTGCTGCTACAGCTTGCCATCTGTGTGGTGCTGCCCCCTTCTCCCTTGACACAGGTCACCTCCCTCCGTGGGCAACAGGCGTGGGGTGCAATTGCTTGGCTGGCCTGGGCCTCCCTCTGCATGGTGATCGATGGCCGGGCCCACACAACAGCCCCAGCATCGCCCTTCCCACCTGCTGCAGTGCAGCCAGCCGGTGGCCTGGGCCTCCCTCTGTGGGGTGATTGATCATGTGGCTACAAGATCGATAGCTCTGCAGATGGAGGCCCTGCCTCCCCACCACAGCGCCACCAGCCAGGTAGCCTGGGTCTCTCTCTTTGGGGCCATGAATCATGGGGTGATTGTGGGGTGATAGCGGCCACCCCGATCAATTGCATCGCACCTGCCTTGGCTGGCCTGGCAACAGTGCATGTCTTAGCGTGGTTGTCTGAAAGATCATCTGGACGGTCATTCTGCTGCTTGGTCAATTCGTATATTATGCTTTTATTATTATAGACTAGAGGCCCGGTGCACAAAATTCATGCGAGGGGGAGTTGTTCCCTCAGCCCAGCCTGGACCCTCTCACAATCTGGGACGGCTGGCTCCTAACTGCTTGCCTGCCTGCCTGTTCTCCCCTAACTGCCTCTGCCTTGGCCCCTACACCTGGGACCCAGGCTTCCCTCCTCCAGCTGGCTGCAGGCAGCTTTACCCCAGCTTTGTCAGGAAAGATGTCCAGGATGTCAGTTTGGTCTATCCGTTCTAATTAACATATTGCCCTTTTATTAGTATAGATAATCAATATTGAGGCATTTGTATTTTTCCCCCTACCTGACCCCTCCAGAATTTGGAAATTCTTAATGAGTGAGTGCTGGAGGCTAAAGAACAGTAGTTAGCATAATAAATGGGAGAAGTTTGTCAGAAGGCTGATGGACATCTTCAGCAGGGCTAAAGATCTGCATATTATTACCTGCTGCCAAACAGCTGAGGGCAATTCCCCTAACCTGATAATCCTTTATTGTTTACCAAACCTTACCTTTGATATGTATATCTGCTTTGCTAAAGGGCAAAATGTGTTACTAAAAAGCCTTGGGTCCTGAGATTCAGGGAGCCACCCACAAGATGTTGAAGCCTCCACCTGGTTCCCCCAAATGCTTTCCAAATTTATATTTCTTGTCTAGTCTCTTTTCATTTATGTGTAGCCCTTGTCCAGATTCCTGAACCCTTGCTGCGGAAAGACTTCAGCAAGTGAGTATTACTGTTCTCATGGCAATGTATTTGTTTGCATAAATCCAATAAGAATACAATTTCTTCATAACAGGACATAAGCCAGTTTCCAATTGTGTTTTTATTAACTAAGACTTTGACTGGAATGTCATGTCTGAGAGATACATGCCAGGACTCTGGATGTCACCAGAAAGCTCTAAGGAATGAAGACTGACTTTGAAGCCAATAACCCCCTTGGATAAATAGCCTGTATTTGCCTAGGAAGCAAAGATTTTATATATTGAAATGGTCACATGATTCATTGCAGTCTTTCCAGGTAAGAAACAAAGGTTGCTTTCCTGAAAGATAGCAAGAAGGAACCTCAAGATACCTGTGGCGATCTCAAAGATTTGAATTTACCCCAACTTATAGGCATTGCAAGCAAAGACTGATGGCAACTGTGTGGCTTGGCTTCTTTGCCCTGAGAAGAAACTTTCTTGAGATTCCAGCAAAGCAGATTTAAAAAGCCTATATAATGAATTGCTATTCCTGTTGTGTTTATGCAAATAATCAGGCCAAACTGGAAGTCAGCTTCTACAGTAAATAAATTAGTCTTGATATGGCTCTTTGATAAAAATGAGAGTAATCTTAGGGAGAAAAATTGTGTTTCAGTGGCAATCATAATACCCAATTGCAGGTAATGAATTCCATGTAGTTACTAGTAATTGTGTTCAAAGTTTTGTTTTAAGGTTGTGTCTGTGTATGCCATACAGACCCTAGCACCTGTTGACATCACCAGAAATGTTCTAACTGCAAAGTCTGAGTCACTGTTGTTTTGTTCCAGCAGAAGCTTTATGTCTAAAAATCTTCTCAATCCATTTATGATTTACTGCATACATATTAATCTTTATGTTTTGTGTTCTGTTTCATAGACTATGCCTATGTCTCTGCTTACCTAATTGCTTGCTCACATAGTATGGGCCTCACTATAGAAGCCATCTATTATCACTTTGTCCTAAAAATAGAACTCTACAGTCCTAGCTGGTTTGGCTCAGTGGATAGAACATGGGCCTGCAGACTGAAGGGTCCTGGGTTTGATTCCGGTCAAGGGCACATTCCCAGGTTGTGAGCTCAATCCCAGTAGGGGTGGTGCAGGAGGCAGCTGATCAATGACTCTCTCATCATTGATGTTCTCTTCTCTCTCTCTCTCTCTCTCTCTCTCTCTCTCTCTCTCTCTCTCTCTTTCTCTCTCTCTCTCTCTTTCTCTCTCCCCCCCCCCCTCTGAAATCAATCAAAATATATTTTTTAAGCCGAAACCGGTTTGGCTCGGTGGATAGAGCGTCGGCTTGCGGACTGAGAGGTCCCAGGTTCGATTCCGGTCAAGGGCATGTACCTGGGTTGCGGGCACATCCCCAGTGGGAGATGTGCAGGAGGCAGCTGATGGATGTTTCTCTCTCATCAATGTTTCTAACTCTCTATCTCTCTCCCTTCCTCTCTGTAAAAAATCAATAAAATATATTTAATATATATATATATATATATATATATATATATATATATATATATATTTTAAATAAGACTCTACAGTTTGTACTTAAAATTGAGTCAATGAAACATGGATGGGCTAATGTCTTTACTTAAATCTGCCTCCCCCTTTTTGGCTTTCTCCTTCACTTGTTGGACAGGGAGGACTTCAGGACTCCACCCCCACCCCTTCTCCACCCCCATTAGTAGAAAGAAGTTACAGGAGAGACCCTTTTTCCTGAAAGAATTCAGAGCCAAAATCCATAAGTGGAAATATAATAGGCCAGGACTAATGCAGTTCAACAAGACATCTTCCATATAAAAGTAACCACATGACTATGAGATGATATTACCAAAAGAGGGAAATGTTAACAGGGAAGGGCATGTAATAAGAATAGAGCCACAGTTGTTTAATAATCACTAACTATAGATGAGTTTTCTGACAGAAAATGGAGGATGAAACAAGGCTGTAAAAAGAAGATGCCTACATGGGTCTACTTTGAGAAGAGACCAAGGACAGGACACACTTTGATTTGGTTGCTATGCCTGGACCCTGACCCGGTCAGGGAGTTTTTCTTACTAATGCTGATAATTCTCTGGTCCCAGGAATGGGCTGAGCTGTTTGTAGCATAGAAGATTAGCCACCTTGTTATCCGACTTCAGGAGCTCAAAGTCTGGACTGCAGACCCTTCCCTCCCCTTTCCATGTTATAGTTATCTTCTCCCTCATCAGCCAACTGGCAAGGGGGTGAGTAGAATTTCCAGGGTGACCGACTCTTCTCCCCATACTGCTGGCATTATTGGAATAAACACTCATCTATGATTCAACCCTGTCTCTGCTTCATTTGGCTCTAGTGACAGGCAGCCTTAGACTGTTTGTGTCCGATTTCAGTTCCTCTGCACATTTAACACTATACACAATGGAAGTGGGGTGAGACTTGTGGATTATGGCATGGAGAGGTCTCACAGACATCTCTCAGGGCAGAGGACCTAAGGTGTTTCCTTAGATGGGAGAAACGGGATTTTAAAAATTTGTCCTGCCATTTTTTTGTTTGTTTGGTTGGGGTTTTTGGTGCACTGTTCCCAGAGGGACTGCAATACTGGGGCAATGCCTGGAGTGGACAGAGCAAGCTCCTATTCCATCTCCCAGCTTCAAAAATCCATTTAATATACTGTCCTCAGATAGAGGACATATCAGATATTAAACTGATAAAAACAGATACTACACTTGATCTTAGCCAAAAGGCTGAGAAGGAATGTCCTGCCTTTTATTGACTTGTAAGCATGGAGCACATACAATGTTCTGAAAAACCTTGGAGAGAAGGGTTTGGAGGTCAGGGTGAAGGGCTGCTATGTGAAACTATATCTGGCCATCAATACAACGTGACATTCAGACCTTAAAAATAAAATGCAAAATCATCAGCTGCCTGAGCATTTTCTTTTTCTTTCTTTCTTTTTTTGGGGTTCTTTTTATTTTTGTATTTTCTTTTTTAATGTTTTTATTGATTTCAGAGAGGGAGAGAGAGAAACATCAATGATGAGAATCATTGATTGGCTGCCTCCTGTATACCCCCTACCGGGGAACGAGCCTGAAACTGGAGCATGTGACCAAATAGGTGACCTGGTTCATAGGTTGATGCTCAACCACTGAGCCACCCTGGTTGGGTTGCCTGAACATTTTCGATCTTGCTCCCTGTCATGTCAGTTTGGTTCAGATAAACTCATAAAAATTCTCTACACATTTGGACAACCCTACATTGATAGGAGTCTTAGCCAAGAACTTAGAAGAGCAGAGAAAAAATTATGTCCTCCCCTACATAGGCCATACAGTGCCTGCCACAAGTACTTAATTCTGCTGTTGGGACATCAAAGCAACCAGACATAGTAAATGAATAAGTGGCTGTGTTCTGATAAAACTTTTCTTATGAGCATTGAAACTCTAAATTCATATAATTTTCATGTGCTATAAAATAATCTTTTGAAAAAATATAAATATTTAAAAATATATAAACACTTCTTAGCTCACAAGCTCTACAAAATAGGTGATGAGTAGATTTGGCCAATGGGCCAGTGTGCCAGTCCCTGAGATGCATGATGAAGTCCTGGTTTTTATTTACACTGCATTCATACTCAGGTGTTTTGTCAAGGCTGGTGGTAATAGGGTTTGTAAAAGGGTTATTTCTAAAGCCACTAAAGCCCACTGTCATTTTCACTGAATGCCCTACTGTCAACCAAAACAAGTGCTGGAAGAACTATTTTGGATAGTATCTTGTTAGGGCCTTAAAGATACCTTTTTATAGTGAATTGCACTGAATGATTGGTGCTCAGTGTCTCGTTACTTACTTTCTGCCTCATTGATATCAAACAACTCATTAATTTATTCACTTAGTCATTCTTTTGTCCATTCTATCATTCTACTTTAAATGCCAGCTGCTTTCTCGAACACAGGTTAGTTAGACATCATTTCTGAACTGCAAGAAAGTATAATAGCTGTGATACAAACAAGCTGATGTCTGGGTTCTACTGTGATTAGTGTGAGCAGTGAGAAGCGAATTTCAGGACCCCACGGAAGAGAAAGGATGCTTGGCAAGGCAGAAAGTACAATTAAGACTTCAGATAAACAAATCTGTTTGAGGCATTTGAAGAAAAATACACTTATTGCCAAAAGCCTCAGTTAATACACGTTCTATTTATTTATACCAATTGCCTGTATATTCTATAGTTGTAGAATTTTAAAAACAAAAGACATCTGACTAGTAATCTATTTGGATTCTCAAATTTAATGAGAACAAATGTGACCTTGAGATGAGAAGGGAGAAGTTCAAGGTCATTCAATTCTTACTAATCAAAGTTCTTCAGTGCCACTTCAGTATTGTTTCTACTATACTAAGCATTCCTTGCCTCTTTCATGGATTTTTACTAATTGCACATTATTTATTCCCTCTTTTCTATGCAGATTATCTAAGTCAACTTTCAGAGTTCTTGTTTCTGCAGAGATATGATTGTAGTTGACAAAAATTGAGAAAGTGCAATAATAACGCTCAAATGATGTTACCTTTTTTGGGTTTTTCTGCTGATCTGAAGGAAAAATACAATTACCTCAGCTCTTAGACTCAGCATATTGCATTCTTCATGCCAGGTTACTCCATAAATGTAATTATCATCATTTGTGGTTCTCACAAGATTATAGGGACTGAGTACTTCATCAACTAAGATCAGAATTTCCTGTGGCACAAAACAAGACACGTGGATAATGATCTGGAAGGGTGGCTTAAACATACTGAATGAGAGAGCTACACACTGAAAATGTTCAGGGGATTATCAGTTTAGCTTTTCAAATCCATTCAACTGAAGTGAAACTGATGTGGCTCAGTACTATTTTGGGGTTTAAACGTTTACATTTCAGACTTCCTGCTCTTTAAGGCTTCTACCATTCAATGCATCAGAGCAGGGTCCACATTCTTTCCTTGCCTTCCCCCCCAACCCCAGTGATGGTCACACATTTTCCCACTCCACCCAGGTTCTTCCAGATACTTGGGGGAGTAAGGGGAGACATGCAGGTCCCTAAGGCAGAAGCTCTGGAGACACAGGGTTCTAGAGTTTTGTGCTTTCCTTCAGGAAATCACTTAGAAAAGTGGGGTATGTGGCTAGGATCCCAGAAGAATTTCAAGGGACTGAGCACTGCAACTACAACTTAAGCAGTTCTGTGTGAAGCATTCATTACTCATTGTGATGATTGTTATTACTTAGGCGGTTATTGTTATATTCCAGGGCTTCCAGCACATTATTTCATTTAATCACCACAGAATCCTATAAAACAGTTACATCAATAACAATAAAAAATAATAATGGGTTTGTGCTCCTGGCTATGTTTTAGAGCTTCTTCTAAGTGTTTTAGTATTTTACATGTATTAATTTATTTAATCTTCCCAGCATCCATAGGAGTTATTATTACCATTTTGAAACTTGAAATTATAGTTACATAATATGCTTAATGTCACAACTAATAAATGGAAGAACAAAGTTTGGAACCTTTTAGACAGCCTGACTCTGGGGGTCACATATTCAACCACTGTACTGCAGAGAAGCTGTCATAAAAGGCAGCCAATGGAGGGAATGTATCTTTACTCCCACACTCTTCCATAGGCAAAAAGAGTCTTATCTGCAGGGCCCTACTAACTTGAATAGGGGTATCATTTAACAAAAGAATTCAAGTCACTGAGCAAATGCTCTGGTTGGTGGATCAAATGTTCAACAAGATATATATATATATATATATATATATATATATATATATATTCTCCAATATATAACTGTTTTCTCCACTTATTTTGTCCTGAAATCTATGCCTTATCCATCCCCATGGATTTGAGTTGTTAGGTAGTCTTTCTTATTATCCTTGAAAATACTTCTGCATAGAAGAAAGTGATTATCTGTCTAAATATCCATCTATCCATATTCTGTGTTAATTTAATCTCCACCCTATGAGAGGCCTATTGATCTAATTGAGAGAACATACTCCAGGGATAGTCAGCATTTGAAATCTTCTAATCAGAGGCCCGTGTTCCCAAGGTATGCACTTTAGTTATCTTTATCTCTAATCTGCTTGTCTGATTAACATTAGAATAGCATAATGGGTATGAGAAATTATTTTTCATTACTAGTATGAGTGACAGAAATATTATGCAGGCTTTCCTGCCCTTGCAGTAATGAAGTATAAGGATCCAGAGACCAGGTTATCTCTATCTTTTGGAACGGGGCCTATGGCCAGATTCTGAGCACACTTGTCACCACCCTACATCTTGCTGCTAGAATCTCTGTCGCATATGCCTCCAGC
Source organism: Myotis daubentonii (assembly GCF_963259705.1). Classification (NCBI taxonomy): domain Eukaryota; kingdom Metazoa; phylum Chordata; class Mammalia; order Chiroptera; family Vespertilionidae; genus Myotis; species Myotis daubentonii. Next base: position 29,787,043 of record NC_081850.1, on the reverse strand, counting down.
AAGTCTTTCACACAGCGGGGATCAAAACAATAAGGAGCTTACAGTCATATGCTTGTTTGCCAATGAATGCCCAAATAATCATCCTTCTCTTAGCCTCGTTTGAGTGCAATATGGTTTTAGGAGAGGACTTAGAACACTTCTCTGCCTCTACTCAATGAGCTTTTATTTGGCATAATTGCGAATGGTCTATTGCCTTGGGTCAGTTGGCAGTTTGTATGTGCAAGCACACACACAAGTGCATGTGTGCATGCATACGTACATGCCCACACAGCAGAGTGGTAAAATAGAAGGAATAAAGTAGGAAACAGAATGGGGCTGCCAACTATTTATATATGGGCTTATTTGTCCTTGTCCCTTAGGTTGGAAAGTTTTTCATCCAGAAATTCCCCTGAATTTCTTACTGGTGAGCAAGCCATTTGTCTTTTGTTCCAGAGATAGTAACACGTTATTTATGATCCACACTTAACTACAGTTGTTCAGATCTCTGTCACCTTGAGGATTGATGGCTAAAATGCACTCTGCTTTAGTCTTCCCTCGTCAGCTTACATGCCTTTATTTGTTCCTTGAAAGCCTGTGCTGTGTATATTTCATGGAAAAATCCAGTGTAAGTGCTCTTCATTTTCCTTTTTATGTGTGACAAATGTTCAAGCCACTTTTCTCCCTCAAAATTTCCATCATTATTGCTTTTTTCCTTTCTTCTGATGTTGCCATGCTTCTTCCCCGTGTCTTTAAAATACGAAAGCCATTTAATACACAACATAATAAATACTTCTCCAAGCCCTCAGGGCTTATATCATCCAACATTGTTTCTAAGCCTTTAGAGCCATGGTTTTCTTGAGTTATGGGTTTTCATTTAAAATTTATGTTGTTTGCTTTTGTCTATATGAATTAAGCATTCTCTACGGAGTATGGTATTTCTTTAACTTTTTTCTTCTTACCTTTTGTTTTTATTTTCTTCTCTAGGCTTAGCCATGAACTTTTTCAACTAAGAGTAAAGATATATTGTGAACCAGTAAAAACCTTCATTTGACTCAGTCCAGAGTAAATAAAATAGTATTAATAAGAGGACTTTCATTAGGTTAGATAGGCAATGCTATGCTGCAGCAACAAATAATCCACAGTAACAACAATGATATTATTTCTCCTTCATACAATGTTCACCCAAGGTTGAAGGAAAGTCTAGGATAGCTCTCCTCCATGCAGTGATTCAGGGATCCTGGCTGCGTTCATCGTGTGGTTATACCACTTAAAATACTTGGCCTATGTTTTCTCCAAGTCAGTGGAAGAGACAGCGGGCCATCTAGTGGATCTTAAGTGTTTCCCATATCGCTCTTCCTCACAGTACATTGTCCAGACCTAGTTAGCAATGCTTGCTTACCTGCAATGGGATTCTGAATACCAGGTAAGTAATGATTGTCTCTGCCTAGTGTTTTCATAGAGGAAGAGCTAAGCGACTGCTGAGACCTTCTATTATGAATGTTATCCAGAGCAAAGAAATGCTTAAGTCATCATGCTTACAATGAGCATGTATCTACCACTGAGAGCTATCCTTGTAAGTAACTGGCATCTCCACTTAGAGATATGAGTGAGTGGCATCTCATCAAACTAAACTCGGTTTCCCTTTTCCCACCCCCACTCCTTGAAAAGTGCTAAGTATGAGCTATAGTCTTGTATGCCACAGTCAGCCTATTCCTCTCCTTTAGGCAAGAATCATCGTGATGTGGGGGTGGGGTGGGAAGATTTGGTGAGCTCTTTTATTGGTGGCAATAAGTGATGAGGGAAGTCTTCAGCTGGGCCTCTGTATCTTTAAGGTTGAATACTGCTGTGGATCAGCATCTTGAGAATTTTAAAATAGATTCTCAAAGTTGAAACCTTGCTAAGCTTGTTATACCTTATCGATATCTATGTACAGATTAGAAACAAAGTCCTTAGAAGTGCAGTGTCTGTGGATTTTTCTTTGACAATTGCAAGAAGGAGAAAGAAAATCTGGGATGCTCAAGAGTGGTCAAGGAGAGAGGCTTGGGCGTCAGTCAGGTCTGGGCTTAAATTTTCTCACTGTTGCCTATTATCCAGTTGATCTTGAGTGAGTTATTTGGCCTCTGAATCCCTTTGAAATAGAAATACAAAGACCTACCTCAGCGGTGGTTGTGAGGATAAAATAAGTAAATGTACATTAGCTGTACATGCACTTAGCAGTAAGCATTCAATGAACAGTGGCGATCAGTATAACTGCTAATTTAATAAGCATGACAGTAATAACACAGAGTAAAAGGGAAGAACCATAAGAAAAGGGAGAAGACTATCTAGGCCTGAGATTTCCCTGATTTTAATGTAGAAAGTTTTGTAAGAAGTTTCCTGCAAATATTAATATTTTATTAATGGTCACAAAACTATTAACCACAGAGCTTAATCTTCCAGAGACCTGAAGCCTCTTTTCATATTCTTCTTGGTTGACATTTTTCCAAATTTTTTCTTTGTCTTTCTGCTAATGGTGGGAGTGGAAATATTTAATACCATTGTCTACTTTCTTTTTGATTTTGCGTAGAGATGGTGGCCTTCCTGATCTGAGTGGGAAAACTTGGGAGTGTGCCAGAAACACTAAACCAGGAACAACTGTAAAGAAAGTGCAGATGTTGAGAATCAATATGTAGATGGAAGATGAGAGAGCTATTGGTATGGAAGCCATGGCTGTAGAGAAAAAGCAATATGCGGTGAATCTGATAGGACTGAACAAATGAGCTTGGTAAACACCAGGAAATCCAAGGAGAAAATATAAAACTTAAGGTTGGGATGTGGACAGGATAGATATTGTGGCTCTTATCACAGAAGGAAATCTGATAGGGGAAGATTAAAAGAAATTTTGGTCTAATCTTAAAGAACTCTAATCTTTTTTTTTTTTTTTTAGATTATTTTTTAATATATTTTATTTATTTTTTACAGAGAGGAAGGAAGAGGGATAGAGAGTTAGAAACATCGATGAGAGAGAAACATAGATCAGCCGCTTCCTGCACACCTCCTACTGGGGATGTGTCCGCAACCAAGGTACATGCCCTTGACCGGAATCGAACCCGGGACACTTGAGTCCGAAGGCCGACGCTCTATCCACTGAGCCAAACCGGTTAGGGCAGGACTCTAATCTTTTTTTTTTTTTTTTAAATATATTTTATTGATTTCAGAGCAGGAGAGAGAGAAACATCCATGATGAGAGAGCATCACTGATCGGCTGCCTCCCGCACGCCCCACACTGGGGATCGAGCCTGCAAGCCGGGCATGTGCCCTGACCGGGACTCGAACCCACCGTGACCTCCTGGTTCATAGATCGATGTTCAACCGCTGAGCCACGCCGGCCGGGCAGGACTCTAATCTTAAAGGGCTCTAAATCTTTGCTTGAAGCCTGGCTAGACAGGCTCACTGCCCGATTCCTGGTCAGGACACATGACTGGGTGGCAGACTTGATCCCCAGTAGGGCGCATGCAGGAGGCAGCTGATCAGTGATTCTCTTTCATCATTGATGTTTCTCTCTCTCTCCATCTTTCTTCCTCTCTGAATCAATTATATATATATATATATATATATATATATATATATATATATATATATATATATATATATATAAATCTTTGCTTGAAGGATGATAATATGTGTACTGTTACAACTATGGTATCCTCCAACTCTATCCTTGGTCCCATCTCCATTTCCTTCACTCTCAATACTAGTGACACCCAAATCAAAACCCTGGCACATTTCTCTAGGACAGTTTTCTCAAAGGGTGGTCTCTAGACCAGCCTCTCCAACATCCTCTGGAAACATGACAGAAATGCAAACTATTGGGCCTCGCGTCATAATCAGAAACTCTGGAGCTGAGACTCTAAAACTTGTGTAGCACAGGCCCTCTTCATTGATTCTGGTAGACACTAAAGTGTAAGGGCAATTGTTACAGAATATACCACAGGGTTTTCACATATCACAGTATTGCTCCGAATGTAACTCATCTCTCCTTCCCCAGTTCCGCTAATATACTCATGTCTAAAGCTAGTTGCTCGAGCAGAAATCTGAACTTGTCCTCTTCTCCTTGCTCACTCCTCAGATCAAATCTCCAATCGTCTGAATAGCGTACAGACTCATGCCCTCTTCTCTCCACCTGAGCAGACCACATCCACTCAGCCTGTGCTATTGAACGGCCTTCTTGCTGAACCACTATTTTGTGCCAAACTATTGAACGTAGGATACATTCTTGTCATTTCTTGTTTTGTAAATGAAGTTTTATTAGAATATGGACATACTCATTTGTTTACGTATTGTCTTTTGCACTATGACAGGCGAGTAGTTGTAACACTGTGTTGTAACACTAAATATTTACTATATGGTCCTTTCCTGAAAAGGTCTGCTTGTCCCTGTGCTAAGTACTGGGTGTACATGCAGAGAAAGATGGATGCCATATATATATATGTCCTCAATGGATTTCAGCCCAGCAGAAAAAAACCAGAAGATAAAGTGAGCTATTTAGTTATCTGGGTCAGGAGCTTCTGACCTAGCTAGGGGATCAAAAAAGGCTTTGCCGGAGTGAGATGAAGCTGAGTTTCAAAGGATATGCACAAATTCATCAGACATAGGAAAAAGGAGAAAAGTGTTATAATCAGAGGAATTACCTTCACTTATTCATTCATTTATTCATTCATATAATTTCTCTCAGTACTTGGTATTGTCCTCAGTACATTCTGCTTTTCAATGTTGTTGACTCTCCAATAATCTACACTAATAAAAGAGAAACATGGTAATTGGCGTACGACCACTACCCTTCCCATTGGCTAATCAGGGCAATATGCAAATTAACTGTCAGCCAAGATGGCGGCCGGCAGCCAGGCAGCTTGAAACTGACATGAGGCTTGCTTGCTTCAGTGACGGAGGACTCCAATGTTCCCCGCCAGCCGCTGCAGGCCTCTAAGCCTGCAGTTTCAAACATTGTAACAAATATAGATGGTAAACAAAACCCCAGAAACCAGCTTTCAGCCGGCTGGGATCTCAGAGCTGGAGTTGATACAGAGTTTCGAGAACCAAAACAAACCAGATACCTGCTTTCAGGAGCAGAGGCCTAAGAGCTGGAGCCTCAGAGCTAAAGCTGGCCCAGAAAAAAAAAAGAAAAAGAAAAAAAGGAGCAGTTGGGAGTTTCAGTTCCAGCCTGAAAACAGCCCTCAGCCCCTCAGCCAGACTGGCCAGGCACCCCAGTGGGGACCCCCACCCTGATCCAGGACACCCTTCAGGGCAAACCAGCCGGCCCCCACCCGTGCACCAGGCCTCTATTCTATATAGTAAAAGGGTAATATGCCTCCCAGCACTGGGATCAGCGGAGCTGAGAGGCCTCCCGGCACTGGGATCAGTGTGACAGGGGGCAGCACCCAAACCCCCTGATCGCCCTGCGGCTCTGTGTGTGACAGGGGGTGGGGCCACAACCTCTCTATCGGCCCTGCTCTGTTCGTGACAGGTGAAGGCGCCCCAACCCCCTGATCGGCCCTGCTCTGTGGGTGATAGAGGGCGGCGCCCCAACCCCCTGATCTGCCCTGCTCTGTGTGTGACAGGGGGCGGTGTGCCAACTCCCCTATCGGCCCTACTCTGTGAGTGACAGGGGGCAGTGCCCCAACCCCCTGATTGGCCCTGCTCTGTGCATGACAGGGGGTGGCGCCACAACCTCCCCATCGACTCTGCTTTGAGTGTGACAGGGGGCGGTGCCCCAACCCCCTAATCGGCCCTACCCTGAGTGTGACTGAGGGTGGCATTGCAACCTCCCAATCCGCCCTGCTCTGTGCATGACAGGGGGAGGCGCCCCAACTCCCCAATCGGCCCTGCTCTGAGCCCGACCAGGGGCTGCACCTAGGGATTGGGCCTGCCCTCTGCCACCCGGGAGCAGGCCTAAGCCAGCAGGTCATTATCTCCCAAGGGGTCCCAGACTGGGAGAGGGCACAGGCCGGGTTGAGGGACCCCCCCCCCCGAGTGCACAAATTTTGTGCACTGGGCCTCTAGTCATTTAATAAGATCCCTTGACTAAGTCTTGAAAGCAGGAACCCACAGATTCCTGCCTTTCTGGAAAGTTCCCCAGGCCACAGTGATTTCTCCTTCTAGAATTAATTAGACACAACATAGCACAGCAATGAAAACACCTATTTTGAGCACCCAAGACACTCCACATTAAGATGCTAAACAGATTTTTTCTGAAAGCCCAACACACACTTTGAGAGTTCCCAAAGTAGTGACTATCAGATTGTGGTGCACATCTGCTAACAAGTGGCCTAGATAGAGGAGTATTGGTGCAACAAATGTGCCCAAGAGTCTGCGGCAAAATGTATATGCACCACTGGCTTTTCAACGTGAATCAATCGCCTGCGAGGTCTGAAGTGATTTTGGTCATGTGTTCCTCTTTCCCACTGAACATTATTTTTCTCTTCGTAGAAATACTTAAGGAAAACATTTCAAATTTTTTATAAACTCGAAAAACTATATCTGAAGTAATTATAAAGGCATTTACTTACTCTACTTCCCGCCCCCCTTTTATAAAATATATTTGTGTTGATTTCAGAGAGGAAGGGAGAGGGAGAGCGAGATGGAAACATCAATGATGAGAGAGAATTATTGATTGGCTGTCTCTTGCATGCCCCCCACTGGGGATTTGAGCCCACAACCCAGGCATAGGCCCTGACTGGCAATCAAACAGTGGCCTCCTGGTTCATAAGTTGATGTTCAACCACTGAGCCACACCAGCTGGGCTTTCTCCCCCTTTTTAATTGTATGATAATAACAACAACAAAAAATCTCTTCTCATCAAAGACAGGAGCTTAGAAGCACTTTTCCTTCCTCTTCTGGCAGAAAAAAAGGTGTAAAAATGGGAGCCAGGCCACTGTAATTGAGAATTGAGACTCCGACAATTTTTGGCCAGAGCCATTTCTCTTCTCTTACTGCTGTAACTTTATCTGCTTTTGCTGTTGTCCCTCCATCTCAGGCAAAACACATATCCCATGCCCCTTTCTGCCTACAAAGCTGGAATAATTCCACCTGTTTGTAGCTGGCACTGATCCTCTTTTGGCATGAAAAGTGGAGACACTGGGGCCGTTAAAATGCTGTCTACTTTTCCCACATGTTGCTGGGTGCCCTCCTCCAGCTAATAACTCGCGTCCGTCTACATAGTGCACTTTCACTTCAGGCAGGGATGTCTTTGGATGGCTGTTTAAAAGGTAGAAATAGTTAGGGGATCTGAAAGACTTCATTTTCCCCTCCTCTCCAGCTTCTAACATTCCCCGTGAATCAGATCGCTGACTGCTAGCTGCTTTTCCTCCCACACAGCCTGCGTTCCTTATCACCCGCATTACTCTCAATCTTGTTGCAGATCTAGCTGATTAAAAACACTGGCCTTGAGAAAATTCTCTTTCTTGGAAGGCAATGCTCACAGGGGATTATGTCTGTTTATATTGTAAGGCACTCCCTTCAAAGCCTCTGGCGACTTACTCTCTTGACTGATGCAAACCTCCACTAATTCCCTTTATCCAGATAATCCACTGGCTTCCAATATTCATCAAATGGCAAAATGAAAAGCTTTTAAGAAAGAGAATGAATGTGCAGGCTTAAAATCACATAGAATTTTGGTCTTAATATAATTGTGAAAGAAATTATGAGGAAATCAGGGTTCTGAATCTTATTTCCAATGAGATAACTTGGAAGAAGATAAAGTCCTTAAGTAGTATAGCACCTATGTTTCGTACTTCTTGAATTACTTTAGCGGGTATTTGGATCCCAAACTTTTGATGAGGAAACTGAAATGTGTTGTTTGTTTTTTTCCTTCCTGATAAGTTCACCTTAAGACAAACTACTCCAATCTGAGCTCCTGCTTCTTTCCTTTACATATGGAATTCCCTATTGCATTACCTGTCTCTCTTTCATGCCTAAATGAAATTCATTAGGTATTAAATATGCAGAGGACACACAGAAATACCAACAGATATGATATCTATAAAAAGGGAAAAGATCTTATCCTGAGGGAGTTCCACTCTTATAGTAACGGTAGACAGCCTTGTTCTGAGTCAGGGCCAGAAAGCTAAGGTAAGCTGAGAGATTCAAAGTCAGTCTTTTCCAGAATTCAATCATTCCCTTAGTAGTAAGAGAAAGAAAATGTGGTGAGGAAAGGGATGCTTTTGAAGTGGTGACATTTAGAATTCTATTTCCATATTGAAGTTAATAGTTGAGCAGATTGTTGAGAGTACCTGTAATATATGTGAATTGAAAGTGTTGTTAATCTATGCCTGTCCATTTAATCCTCTAATTGTGTTAGGGGTGGCATGTCAAATGATACTCTAGGATTCTTACATTTGTTGCCAGGGTACCACCAAGGAATATCAAGTATATAGGTGATCTCCCTACCTATATTTATATTTAAAAAGTAGTATAGCGCTTCTTTCATACTTTGAAGAATGCAGTCCAAGAAAGTGAGTAAAATCAAACAAAGCCTGAGTTTTCTTTATAGATGGCAAAATGCTATGGTTAAGTATCAGTTCACTTAGTATTCATCAAAAAAATAGTCTGTCATTTGGAGCAAGAGAATATGAGAAGAAAGGATTCTTTAGGGTGGGAGCTAGCAAGTTTCTTCCCCATGTTTCCTCTGTATTTGGTGAATGGGTTGTTTCAGGCAAGTGAAATAAAATGGTGAGGATCATTGTAAGAAACCAAGCAGGAGAGCTGTAAGCCACACCCTATTGACCTGAATCGTCAAACACAAAAGCCACCATTGAAGCTCAGCCAATGCAAACAGACCAGCAGACCACAGGCCAATCGCGGTGCCTAGCAGGTCTGATGCAGGTCACTCGGGTTTCCTGAGTGGTTTGATGCACAGAGGAATGGGTATTGATGGTCTAACAGTTGAAATGAGTGCCTCTCTGTCTCTCATGTGCCCTGTTATTCGATAGCGCCACAGTCACAGAATGAATGCACTGAGTGGTAAAGTGATAAGGATCCTGGGAAAGGCCTCTTACATGGGAGAATCCGACGTGGGGCTTGTGGAAATAGAAAGCCTCTGTAAGAGCAGCATTTGGCCCACAGATAGGTACCACTGAAGATATTTGAGTAAGGGAGGGAGGGTAAGCGGATTTCAGCTTGGCTAAATATTTTTAATCACACCAACAGCGGGAACATTGACATTTCTCCAATCCTGACCCCATAATCTAGTGGTTGTGTTAGAGAAATTCTCATCATTCATTCCTGGGAATAAAAGATGCTTGACTTGCCTTCCTTCCCTTCACAAAGATGACAAGACACTCCCTGATCCGAGAATTTTCCCTGCTCCAAAAAATAAGGGAAAACACACACTCTCTCTCTTTTAATATATATTTTTTGATTTCAGAGAGGAAAGAAGAAGAGATAGAAACATCCATGATGAGAATCATGGATCGGCTGCCTCCTGCAAGTGCCCCACCGGGGATGAGCCCACAACCCAGGCATGTGCCCTTGACCGGAATCGAACCTGGGACCTTTCAGTTTGCAGGCTGATGCTCCATCCACGGAGCCAATCTGGCCAGAGCAGAAAACTCTTTCTCTTGGCTCTCTGGTTCCTCTGGTTTTGCTCCTGCTTCCTTGCATTCACCCGTGTTCCCTCATAGCCATGTGGCCCTGCGGACCCCGCGTGCAATGGACCGAGGAGCTACAGCGGGGAGCACAAACTAAGCTGGCTTAATGCTGGACTGGCCCTGAGCTCCAACCTGGAATGGAAACTCTGGACACTGGCTTTGATCCTAGCTCCGTTGAAAGCCCAGCTACACTTCTTCTATGGCAGCGCAAAGGGAAACGGGACCTTGGAAACTCAGGCACGCAATTCCACAGAAATAAAGCTTTCTATAATATCTCATTCTTCCATGGTAGCCCCTGGAAATTCTTATTCCAGTGGCACCCAAGAACTCCACATCCCCCAGTAACAGGTGGGGCAAGGAGATCTCCCCACCTATAACAGAGGCTCCTGTTCAGATTATGGGTCTTGTAGGGAAATGCTTTCCTCCTGAATTTGAATATAAACTCTAGTGAACTCAACGATCAGTGTTGTTATAGGACATGGTGTGTTTATCTACATCTCATGCTGGAGGGTAGACATTAGAAAGGACCGAATTCAGGGTGTCCAAACCCAGCTTGGACTACTATCCTAGACTGGAGTGTTGAGAATTGCCTTCCATACTCACAGCCTGTCATGCTGTTTCAGGCTAAAATACTTAAATACAATTAGACTTTGGTAAATGCGTTGCTGGTGGTTATTCTGTCTTGGGGAAGGGTGTGTGTAATTATTTTTAAGAGATCTTCCTGGTTTTACCTTAATAACATTCAAGTCAAGTTACTTGCCCAGAAAGGCCCCCCTACACCCAGGGGATAGGATTCTTCAACCATGCTTTCTCTTAATTCTATGTGCTTTTTATTTATAGCATTTAAAACATATGGTGTTTTTTTTAGAGAAAGACAGGAATGGAGAGGGAGAGAAAGATAGAGACATAGATGAGATGAGAGAGAAACATTGTTTGGCTGCTTTCTGCATGCCCCGTACTGGGGATTGAGCCCGGGACCTGGTAATGGAATGAGTGATCTGAATGGGAATCGAATCAGTGACCTCTTAGTGCATGGGACGGCACTCAATCCACTGAGCCACACTGGCCAGGCTCATTTACTAGTAGAGCATTTGCCACAGTTTGTAATATGTGCTTGTGATCATATAATTGATCCAGAAGGATAGTTTGCCTACTCTGGGCTCCCCAGCACTTAGTACAATGCCTGGTACATAGTAGGAACTCATTAATTATTTGTCAAAATAAATGATAAATGCCATCTGGGGGTGGTCAGGGTAGTGGAGAAGAACTTAAGGTTTTAGAAACAGGACAGACATAAGCCTCTTTCCTTCCCAAATATCTTAAAGGAAGTTGGCTCTTGAAAGAGGTACAACAGGGAGAAAGGGGACAAATATAAAGGCTTTCAGGGGAAAAAAAAAGTTTGAAGAAAAAAATAAAAGAAAGAGGGGCAACAATTGCTCAGCGTGAGTGGCTCAGTGGTTGAGCGTCGACCTATGAAGCTGGAGGTCATGGTTCGATTCCCGGTCAGGGCACATGCCTGGGTTTCAGGCTCCATCCCCAGTGTGGGGTGTGCAGAAGGCAGCCAATCATTGATTCTCTCTCATCGTTGATGTTTCTATCTCTCTCTCCCTCTCCCTTCTTTTCTGAAATCAATAAAAATATATTTTAAAAAAATAGGGCCCTAGCTGGTTTGCTCAGTAGATAGAGCTTTGGCCTGTGGACTATAGGGTCCGAGGTTTGTTCTGGTCAAGGGCATGTACCTCAGTTGCAGCTCCTCTCCAGCCTGGGCCCTGGTTGAGGCTCTTGCAGGAGGCAACCAATCAACGTGCTTCTCTCAGATTGATATTTCTCTCTGTCTTTCCTCTCTCGTCCACTCTTATCTAAAACAAGTATGTCAAACAAGCATGACAACAAATATTTTTGCGGCCCAGCAAATATAACGGTATGTAAGCAAACATTAATATTATCACTGCTCTTGTTCTATCTTATACTATACTTTTCAAAATACACCTATGTTTCTATGCAAATTGAAGCTTGTGTTTTTTTGCAGCTCACATAAACTTAAATCTTGTTTATTTGGCCTGAGTTAGCCTTTGAGTTTGACATGCTTGATCTAAATGATCAATGGAAAAAATATCCTCAGTTGAGCATTAAAAAAAAAAAGAATAGGGACAATTCCTAGACACTGAATATAAACTTTGGGGTAATTTTTGTTTTTCATGAATTTCTAGCATGTTATAAATAAGTGGAATCTGAGCTAAAATTAGTATGTATTTCCAACTAAGAGCTCAGGAAATTGTTGTTTTTTAAAAATTTTTTTCAGGTGCATTCAACTTATATTCTAGTAATTAAATCTGTTAGGTTTGTAAAATATAGCTCCATTGTGCCTACTACTTTCATTAGCATCTTGTTTTATTTATTAATTTACCATTTTAAATAACTCTTAACATGTACGTAAGCATAATAAAGTGATTCAAATGAAATAATGCACATGAAATGGCAACATATCACAAAAAGCTACGCACGCAAGCTATTTTAAAATTATTGTGTAATTGAAATTTCACTAAGTCCCTTGCCCAGCCCCAGTTCAGAGTTGGTAAGCAAATTGAGAAACAAGATATTTTCTTATTCAATTACACTTTATCTTTGTACATGCCTACACTCATGCTGCAACACAGTGTTTGAATAAAAGTATTCTGCATAAATAAATAAATGAAAGACTAGAACCCTGTGTTTTCCTAGAACAAACTGAACTTGAGAAGCTTTATTTTAATGTTAATGTGTCAAAAAACCTTTTAGCCCTAGCTGGTTTGGCTCAGTGGATAGAGTGTCAGCCTGTAGACTGAAGGGTCCTGGGTTTCAAGGGCACATGCCCAAGTTGTGGGCTCAATCCCCAGTAGGGGGCGTGCAGGAGGCAACCAATCAATGATTCTCTCTCATCATTGATGTTTTTATCTCTCCTTCTCCCTTCCTCTCTGAAATCAATAAAAAATATATATAAAAAAACCCAAAAACCTTTTATAGCTTGAAACTAATTTTAATATTAGGGGTAGTAATATTTTCAGAAATAGTGAGGCCTGATAAACTAGATTGATATACTACTTTGAATATAATGGTAGAGTTAAAGAAAAGAAAGGAAAAGAATTAATGGATTCAGGTTTTGTAGCATAAGAAAAATATAATTTAAAAAATCACAACTGTAAATTTAGGTACACATCCTTAGATGGGGCCACACAGGAAAAAGATGAGAAGCATAAATCTGAGTATCTTCAGGCCAAATCTGCCTCTGACATCTAGACCAGAGAATCAGCCACATTTGGGTCTTTGGGTCATTGCAGAACATAAACAATAATTGTTACAGTCTTTGACTATGGTTCTGCAGGATTTGAAAGCTGAGTTCACCATGAAGTGTTTAAATATGTTTTTAGCAGAAATAATATAATAAAAATGCTTCCTCAATTATTAGCATGACCAAATGATCTCCCTGAGAATACATGGCAAGCTTGATCCCCAAACTGCAAGGATTCACAGGTTAAATGAATAGACACAATTCACTTAACCCCACTTAACTGGCCATTTTCTGCAGAAATTAAAGTGGGAATATAAAAATGCTGCCCAATTTCACACTGTATGCACAGTGATTTAGTACCTGGAAACTTTTTAGTCACACCCTGGCTTCCTATCTACCTTCTAGGATTATCCATTATTACTCTCTACTTCAAGAATCTAAAAGCTTCCCAACTAGCTAGAAAGAAACTAGATTCTCATATCCTCCCACCTTTTTTTAATCATCAAGGAAATGCAAATTTAAAAAGAAGGATCTCTTACCCTTTAAGACAGCATGGAGGGACCTGGAGAGTATTATGCTAAGTGAAATAAGCCAGTCAGAAAGACAAGTACCGCATGATCTCACTTATATGTGGAATCTAAGGAACAAAATAAACTGATGAACAAAATAGATCCAGAGACATGGAAGCATGGAACAGACTGTCGAATCTCAGAGAGAAGACAGGGGTGGAAGGGTGGGTGGGTGGGGTGTGGAGAGATTAACCAAAGGATTTATGTGCATATATATATATATATATATAATCCATGGACACAGACAATAGTGTGGTGAAGGCCTAGTTGGGGGAGGGGGAAATGGGTTTGGGGTGAAGGAGGTCAATGGTGAAAAAAGGGACCATCTGTAATACTTTCAACAGTAAATATAAAATTAAAAAAATAGATAGTCTTTCTAACTAGTTAAGGCAATAAATGAGTTGGAAAAAAAATAAAATCACAATGACATGTCAGCTCACACCTGACAGAATGGCTATTATCAATAAACTTATAAAGAATAAGTGTTGGTGAGGATGTGGGGCAAAGGGAACCCTCCTGCACTATTGGTGAGAATGTAAATTGGTAGAGCTACTGTAGAATACAGTATGGAGGGTCCTCAAAACATCAAAAATAAAGCTGCCTTGTGACCCTGAATTCCACTGCTGGGTATTTATCCGAAGAAATCCAAAACACAATTTCTAAAGATATTTTCACCCCAATGTCCATAGAAGCATCATATGCAGCAGCCAAGATATGGAAGCAAATTAAGTGTCCACTGCCAGATGAATGAATAGAGGCACTGTGATGTATATAGACAATGAATGTTACTCAGCCATAAAAAAGAATAAAATCTTACCATTTGTGACAATATGGATGGAGCTAGAGGATATTACTCTAAGTGAAATAAGTCAGACAGAGAAAGACAAATACCAGATGATTTCACTTATAACTGGAATCCAAAGAACAAAATAAATGAACAAAAAGGATACAGAGAACAAATTGATGGTTGCCAGATGGGAAGAGGATTGAGGGGCTGGGTGAAAGGGTGAAAGGGATTAAGAAATATAAATTATCTACACTAATAAAAGAGAAACATGGTAATTGGCGTACGACCGCTACCCTTTTCGTTGGCTAATCAGCGAGATATGCAAATTAACTGTCAGCCAAGATGGCGGCCTGAAGCCAGGCAGCTTGAAACTAACATGAGGCTTGCTTGCCTCAGTGACGGAGGAAACCAACGTTCCCCACCTGTGGCTGCAGGCCTCTGAGCCTGCAGTTTCAAACATTGTAACAAATACCGCCGGACTTCAGCCAGCAGATTCGCAACATTGTATGCAAAGGCCAGAAACCTACTTTCAGGAGCGGAGGCCTAAGAGCTGGAGCCAAGCCTCAAGCTAAAGCTGGCCCAGAATAAAAAATAAAAAAAAGGAAAAAAGGAGCGGTTGGGAGCTTCAGTCACCCCCAGCCTGAAAATAGCCCTCAGCCCCTCACCCAGACTGGCCAGGCACCCCAGTGGGAACCCCCACCCTGATCCAGGACACCCTTCAGGGCAAACGAGCTGGCCCCCACCCATGCACCAGGCCTCTATTCTATATAGTAAAAGGGTAATATGCCTCCTAGCACCGAGATCAGAGGAGCCGAGAGGCCTCCCGGCACCGGGATCAGCATGACAGGGGGCAGCACCCAAACACCCTGATCGGCCCTGCTCTGTGTGTGACAGGGTGCAGCACCCCAACCACACCCCCGCCCCGGGCCCTGCTCTGTGTGTGATGGGGTAGAGCCATAATCTCCCCATCGGCCCTGCCCTGAGTGTGAGAGTGGCGGCGCCCCAACCCCCTGATCGGCCCTGCTCTGTGGGTGATAGAGGGTGGCGCCCCAACCCCCCCCCCCGCACCCCCCCTCGGGCCCTGCTCTGTGTGTGACGGGGTAGAGCCATAACCTTCCCATCAGCCCTGCCCTGAGTGTGACAGTGGCGGCGCCCCAATTCCCTGATTGGCCCTGCTTTGTGGGTGATAGACGGCGGCACCCCAACCCACTGATCCGCCCTGCTCTGTGTGTGACAGGGGACGGTGCCCCAACTCCCCTATCAGACCTACTCTGTGAGTGACAGGGGGGAGCACCTCAACCCCCTGATGGGCCCTGCTCTGTGCGTGACAGGGTACGGAGCCCCAACCCCCCTGATGGGCCCTGCTCTGTGTGTGACAGGGGGCAGTGCCCCAACCCCCGGATTGGCCCTGCTCTGTGCGTGACAGGGGGTCGCGCCGCAACCTCCCCATCGACCCTGCCTTGAGTGTGACAGGGGGTGGTGCCCCAACCCCCCAATCAGCCCTGCTCTGAGCCTGACCAGGGGCTGCACCTAGGGATTGGGCCTGCCCTCTGCCACCTGGGAGCAGGCCTAAGCCAGCAGGTCGTTATCTCCCGAGGGGTCCCAGACTGCGAGAGGGCACAGGCCGGGCTGAGGGACCCCCCTTCCCCCCGAGTGCACAAATTTTTGTGCACCGGGCCTCTAGTCAGTTATAATAAGAGTCATGGAAATGTAAAGCACAGCGTAGGGAATATAGTCAATAATCTACACTAATAAAAGACAAACATGCAAATTGACCATACCTTCACTAAGCCTTAAGTCACGCCCACCAGCCAATCAGAGCAGCTATTTGCAAATTAACCCAACCAAGATGGCGGGTGGCAGCCACGGAGCTGGAGCAAGCAGGAGGCTTGGTTGCCCCAATGATGGAGGAAGCCAACTTCCCGCCTGCCGCTGCCAGCTCTGAGCTCCACTCAAAGCAACAAAGTTTCAAATATAGAAGGTAAATAAACCACAGAAAAAAGAAAAAAAAAGAAAAAAAGGAGAGGCTGGGAGCTTCCATTGCTGGGGTGGCTTGGCCAGCCTAAAACGGCCCTCAGCCCCTCCCAAACTGGCCAGGCAACCCAATGGGGACCCCCCGACCCTAAAGGGGGTGTTGCCAGCCTGAAAACACCCATCAGCCCCTTACCCAGGCTGTCCAGGCACCCCAGTGGGGACCCCCCCCCCCGGAAGGGGGTGTGACCAGCCTGCAAACACCCATCAGCCCCTCACCGAGGCTGGCCAGGCACCCTAGCGGGACCCCCACCATGATCCAGGACACCCTTCAGGGCAAACAAGCCGGCCCCCACCCGTGCACCAGGCCTCTATCCTATATAATAAAAGGGAAATATGCAAATTGACCCTAACAGCAGAAAGACTGGGAATGACTGGTCACTATGACACACACTGACCACCAGGGGGCAGACGCTCAATGCAGGAGCTGCCCTCTGGTGGTCAGTTCACTCCCACAGGGGGAGCTCTGCTCAGCCACAAGCCAGGCTGATGGCTGCCAGTACAGTGGTGGTGGTGGGAGCCTCTCCTGCCTCCTTAGCAGCGCTAAGGATGTCCGACTGCAGCTTAGGCCTGCTCCACGCTGGCAAGTGGACATCCCCCAAGGGCTGCCAGGCTGCCAGAGGGATGTCTGACTGCCAGCTTGGGCCCGATCCCCCAGGGAGCGGACCTAAGCCAGCAGGTGGACATCCTCCAAGGGGTCCCAGACTCCAAGAGGGCACAGGCCAGGCTGAGGGAACACCCCCCTCCCCCCGCCTGAGTGCACAAATTTTTGTGTACCAGGCCTCTACTATTATAATAATTATGCATGGTGTCATATTGGTACTAGACTCATTGGGGTGATCACTTTGTAAGGTATATAAATATCTAACCACTATATTGTATACCCAAAACTATTGTATGTCAACTATAATTGGATAAATAGAAAAGTCAAAAAACTATATATAAAATAAATTGAGAATAAAGTTCTTAAATGCATAAAGATGCAGCTTTCCTCTCTTAATTCATTTTATTTTAAAATAGCTTTATTGAGGTATAATTGACATACCACAAACTACACATGCTTAAAGGCTACAACTTGATCATTTTGACATAAATACACTGTGAACTGTCAACACAAGACAATGAGCATATTCATCGCCGCCAAGTTTCCTCCTGCCCTTTCATAATCCACCTCTCCTGCCTCTCCCCATGCTCACCCCGTACCTTGATTCTTGTCATTTCCCAAGGTAACCACTGATCGTTTCAATAGATGAAGATGCAGCTTCCTTCTCTGTAGATGACAGGGTCATGCTGGTGGCCTGGAAGTTATCCACAAGCATGGGCCATGGGCCACTGATATTTGAACAAATAAGGTGATTAGAAAGCAGTGAGTCCTATATACTCTGCCCTTTTTATTATTTTTTTCATACTTTTGATTCCATGAATCAGTGAAAGATGATTTATATGAAAGAAAATTATGAGAGCACTTTTTAAAATACAAAACCAATATTCCTTTACTTCTGATAAAAGTTATACACATAGAATCACACTATATTTTATTGCAATGATAAAAGAAAGTTAGTGGGCCTAAAACTCTGGTAGTAGATATGGACATTATTCATCTAACAAGATAATAAGGCTCACATATTTCTATGTCACATTGAAAGACCAAGACACTCAAATTAATGGAAATATCTGTAATATTTTCTTAAGTAACATGAAAAATTCTCTTCCAAACCTGTATTTCCTTCCTCCCTTCCTCCCTCGCTCCCTCCCTCCCTCTTTCTCTCTCTTGCTTTCTTTCTTTCTAGGTTTATTTTTGAAAGTATTAAAGATGTCCCTTTTTTATTGTTTTTTCCCCCCCATTGAGCCCCTGCACTCCCCACCAGCCCCTCCCAGGCCTCCACCACTCTATTGTCTGTGTTCCTATATGCATACAAATTCCCTGGTTAATCACTCCCCACCCACCCCACCCACCCCTGCCTTCCCTCTGAAATTCGTCAGTATTTTCCATGCTTCTATGTCTCTGGAGAAACCTGTATGTTCTTTAGCATGGCATTCTGGGTTCTTTGCAGAAGTGAAATGAATTCGTTGAACATTTTTTAGTTCATCTATTATGTTTGTTTATTAATTCGTGGGATTACTGAGCTAGTCACTGGACTATAAATTACTGTGTAAACAAATTAGTTATCTTTCTAAAACCAGCAGGTATAGTCACTCCCTGTTGCCTTTCAATAATAACAAAAAGTGAGTTTCTCTACCAATGTCTCAGAAATTTGGTCAAGTAAAAAATAGGTAAGCAATAACTTTTTGGGTTATGATGTATTTATAAAAAAAAACAAAAACCTCTATTTTCAAAACAAAGTTCAAGATATTTATATTGAAATGCAGATGTAGGTTCAGAATCTCAGAAATACTCCTATAAATCCATTCACATTGTAAGAGTAAATGACAACTGAATCCGTCTTTGTCACGTTTTACATCTCAAAATATTCAACATTTTAAATTTGTGTTTGGGACATAATGATTGAAACCATACCATTTTCCAAACTGTGTTCTTTAAAACACTTTTTCTTGAAGGAGGCCAGTAGATAGACATCTAGTAAAGATCCCAGGGTCTACATAGCTTGTGAGGTGCATGGTTCTACCCCTCTTTTAGGGTTTCGCAGTGCCATTGGCATATTGAAGGTTTTGAGAAGTCATAGAGTAGAGAAGTACCAGATTGAAGAAAAATATTCCCCAACCTTATTTGAATAAAGGTGTTATGCATGTGGCTTCTTAATAACATCTTGAGAACACTGTCTAGGATAGGGGTGGGCAAACTTTTTGACTTGAGGGCCACAATGGGTTCTTAAACTGGACTGGAGGGCCGGAACAAAAGCATGGATGGAGTGTTTGTGTGAACTAATATAAATTCAAAGTAAACATCATTACATAAAAGGGTATGGTCTTTTTTTTTTTTTTTTTTTTAGTTTTATTCATTTCAAACAGGCCAGATCCGGCCCGTGGGCCGTAGTTTGCCCACGGCTGGTCTAGGAGGACATCAGTTTCAGAAATGCTGATTCAGTAATTACAAGGAGACCAGGAAGATATGTGCCATTAGGTACTTGCAGTGCGTTAGAAATCTCTAAAAAAACATCCTCCAATGAACTCAGCAGCACTCAAGCAATCTGCCTCCTTAATATAAATTATTGCTCATTCACATATATGTACTTGTCTGAGATGTGGGGCAATGTTAAAACCTATCAAATATCAAAGCTGTGCATGGCTCCATTGCTTATAAAAGCTACCTTTTTAGATTTAGACCTAGATTTTTTGGCATTTCTGAATTAGATAGTATTCTACAAGTTATCCAGACAAATGTTTCTCAATCATAAAATGGAAATCATCTGAAGAGAGTTTCAAAAAATCTAGGTTCTCAGGCCGTAGGCCAGGAAAATATGATGGAAAAGGTTTAGAATACTACTCTGGTAGTTGTAGCTTACAATTTCCTCCAGAAATTCTTTTCTGAACCAAATTTGGAAACTACTACTCTACATAGGCCAAATTTTTCAAGGATTCTATCTACAATATTTCAATAAATGGTGACTTCTAAGCTTAAATACTTCCAAGACCGGTTGTGTCATTATAAGAAACTCTCCCCTGCGTGAATAAACTATAACCATGAGCTAGCATTTACTGGTTGCTTATTAAGTGGCAAGCACTATATAAAGCACTCTCATCCATTATTTCATTTAATTGTCACAATGATACTGTGAGGTAGGTTCAATTATTATTTGTTTTTATTGATGAGGAAAAAAACTTGTAGAAGTTATAAAACCTTAAGAAATCACATTTTCAGTTGAAATACTTCTTAAAAAGCCAGAACAATTTCTATCTCTTTTGTTAATCTTCAGCTGAGGATATTTTCCCATTGATATTTTTAGAGAGAGTGTAAGGGATGGGGAGAGACAAAGAGAGAGAAACATTGATGTGTGAGAGACACAGATTGGTTGCCTCCTAACTGAGGTACGTACCCTTGACCAGAATTGAACCCAGGAACCTTTAGTCTGCAGGCCAACCCTCTATCTACTGAGCCAAACTAGCTAGGGCAGGACAATTTTTCTTGTAGCAAATAGAGCCTGAAGAAAATGTCACAGACCCTGTAACAATCACCAACCACATATGAAAATGTGATTTATGCTTTTATTTATTTGAAAATGGCCATCCCTATAAAGAACTTGAACAGATATATTTTGGTTTGCACACAGAACAATATTGTTTGGCCCATGAATCACTCTAAGAGTTCTTGGAGTCTATAAAACCAAGAAATATTCAATGGATATCAAAATAGTCACTATTACCATTTATTTAATGTTTCCAGAAAAGTATTGAGTGAGGAAGACCCCCTCACTACTCCACCCATAGAAGTTATGCCAACTACATATTTGTTTTTTGGTTTTTTAAATATATTTTTATTGATTTTTTACAGAGAGGAAGGGAGAGGGATAGAGAGTTAGAAACATCGATGAGAGAGAAACATCGATCAGCTGTCTCCTGCACATCTCCTACTGGGGATGTGCCCGCAACCCAGGTACATGCCCTTGACCGGAATTGAACCTGGGACCTTTCAGTCCGCAGGCCGACAGTCTATCCACTGAGCCAAACCGGTTTCGGCTACATATTTGTTAGAAAACAAAAAGTTGATGCCTGAAAAATGCTTTCACTATTAACGATTGCAAACTTCATATGTCACTCAGCGACATTTGGTTTCCTGAGATCCTACAATAAAATGACGTGTTACAAAAGAATCATTGTTACCCGTCAGATAAGATTTCTAGCTTTGCTGATAAAGAAAAGCAACACTTCTACAGAAGCTAGTCTTTGAAAAGCTATATCTACATGGGGTTACTTTAACCTTCCAAAATAAAATATCTATCTCCTAGAGGCACGGTGCACGCATTCATGCACATTCAAAGGAAATTAATTAAAAGGTGGCCAGCAGGGCGGGACTGGGCAAGATGAGCCAGACAAGCCCTGAAGTCAACCTCCCTGGTCCCTCCCAGGCTGGCCGCACCTGGGGTAGCACCAGGGCTCGAAGGGCATCTACGGAGTGGGTCCCTCCGCTGCTGAGGTCACTCAGCCTGGCCTGCAGGGATTGGGCTGAAAACTGCTCTTCAACATCCCCCGAGGGGTCCCAGAGTGCAAGAAGGCAGTCTGCAAAGTTGCTGTTGCTTGGCAGCTCCTGCATTGAGTGTCTGCCCCCTGATGGTCAGTGCTCATCATACCTACTGGCTAGTCAGCTGTGCGGCTGGTCACTTAGCCCTTTATATGTATGTGTGTGTGTGTGTGTGTGTGTGTGTGTGTGTGTGTGTGTGTGTATATATATATATATATATATATATAATTTTGAGGCCCAGTGCACAAATTTCGTGCACTGGGAGGAAGGGGTCCCTCAGCCTAGCCTGCGCCCTCTCGCATTTCAGGACCCCTCGGAGGATGTCTGGCTGCCAGCTTAGGCCTGATCCCCCGGGTATTGGGCCTAAGCCAGCAGGCAGGTATCCCTCTTGCAATCAGGGATCCCTCTCTCCTTGCTGCCTGCCTTCTCACTGCTCCTTCTCAGCTCGTTGCTCCTTAGCACTGCCGCAGAGGTGGGAGAGGCTCCCGCCACTGCCGCTGCACTCACCAGCCATGAGCCCAGCTTCTGGCTGAGCGGTTCTCCCCCTGTGGGAGCCCACTGACCACCAGGGTGCAGCTCTTGCATTGAGCGTCTGCTCCCTGATGACTAGTGCACATCATAGCGACCAGTCGTTCTGGTTGTTCTGGTGTAATGGTCCCTTAGGCTTTTATTATATAGATAGATAGATATTCACATGTATATCTACAAAAATCAATGATGTGTGATTTAAAATAATAATATAAATATATGATAAAAATGGTTGAGTAAGTAAATATCCTAAATATATGAACTGAGTTAGCTGAAAGCTTAAAACCATCTAGACAGTAGTCTATTCTCTTTTCCTTTTTAGTCAAGTCTCCACGGTGGGTTTTATTTTGGATTCTTCCGCACCACAAACATAGTCTTAACTAGATGTTTATGAGGATTTTAAGCTTGATGGTTTCTAAACTCCCTCTCATCCTGAAGTGCTATGATACTTGCTACAGTA
This sequence comes from Myotis daubentonii, assembly GCF_963259705.1. NCBI lineage: Eukaryota > Metazoa > Chordata > Mammalia > Chiroptera > Vespertilionidae > Myotis > Myotis daubentonii. The sequence goes on along the minus strand of NC_081850.1, from coordinate 29,764,661 downwards.
CATGGCAAGAACATGTGGTTAGTTGGCTCAGCTGTCCAGACAATTTTGGATTGAAGTTCTATTTTCTGTTTAGCTACATTCTGTTTCACAGACACAGGCTGCGCCCTTACTCCCAACTAATATACATGCCAGTGCATGGGGTAATGTGCAAGAGTATAACCCCCCCCCCCCACCCCCACCCCCGGATAAACAATGCGGACCCACTCCTTCCCAATAATATAAAGGGTAACCTATCACCATTAATATAGTTACTGCCATTTATTTTAAAATAAATATACCTTCAGAGGATGCAACATATGGACAATGAGATTGCTATTCTATAAGATATTTAAATTCTTTCTTTTTTTTCCAGCAAGCCTGAAATCCATAGAGAGAAGGAGAAACGAGAGTCAAAACAGGAGTGCTCTATTCAAGTAGGAGAATCCTCCACTTTTAGTGGAAAAGAGTCTGGCATTTAACAGATACTCAAACACTAAAGTTCATTTGTCATTCGATTTGCGGGCAATCATGTAGACATGTGTAAATATGTCTCTCTTCTCTGCGCCCAGTGCGGCTAGAGAGCGGTCCAGTTCCTGAGTAGGGGTGGCTGGGGATTGAGAAAATGAAAGAAAGAGACAGACACAGAGATGGAAGGAAAAAGCTCGGGCCGGGTGGGACTACTGTCCTCTGATGAAGAGATAGGGACAGCGACCCAGAGACAAAAACAGCGTGTTTATTTTATACAGCAAAAAACAGGAAGTTTTACTAAAAGTCAAGACAAAGGAGATTATGTGCATTCTTGGGTGGGCCCGAGTCACATTCATTTCTTGGCAAAGCGTGTTTCCAGGACGTGGCCTTGCCAACGCCACTGGATTCAGCTGACAATAATTAAAGAAATGCCCATGTGCCTTCCCAGGCACTCTCTACAGACATGGTTGCATGCTATCTGTGCCATGTGGCTCTGACTCAGATATAAAAATACAATTCTGGTGTTAGAAGCCCAGTTGTTGGGACTAGGGCAGTGATGGCGAACCTATGACACACGTGTCAGAGGTGACACGTGAACTCATTTTTTTGGTTGATTTTTCTTTGTTAAATGGCATTTAAACATATAAAATAAATATCAAAAATATAAGTCTTTGTTTTACTATGGTTGCAAATATCAAAAAATTTCTATATGTGACACGGCACCAGAGTTAAGTTAGGGTTTTTCAAACTGCTGACACGCTGAGCTCAAAAGGTTCGCCATCACTGGACTAGGGCATGCCTTGGAAATGCCAGCACACTTTCTTCTTCAGATGACTTCCTGTGTCCTTTCCAATGTTCCCCAGGCATGGCATAAAAAGTATCATTTATACAACTCTTCACTCGAATAAGGCCTATATTAACTATGGACTTGAAGGAGACTGCCCCCTACGTGTTGTATAAAGTCGGGAGCCTTATTGCAGTTCAAATCACAAAGCTGACCCAGAACTCTGCTGCCTCAGCTACACACAATCAGATATGTCCTGAGAGACAAATTTTTTTTCCAATGGCATCAAGAAAGCCATATGTTGTTAGTTAAGCAATCAACCAAAATACTGATAAGAACTGAACGCATGATTTCTTAACCAAAATTAAGGATTACAAAGCAATACACTTTCAAGACTGAAACCTGGTTTCTTTCACAACAAAAGAACACCACATGCTTTATTTATTTTATGTCAAACCATACTAAAGAATATTTCCAGAGTGAAAGGAATATAACATTTTTGAAGGGTATACTCTAGTTATAAAATGTAAATTTAGAACAAGTAAAAAATTACTTTTGACAAGAGTTCAACAGAAATATCCACAAATTAATCATGGTCAATCAAATTGAAGGGGTGGTGGTGATGTGTGGAATAGTGATATAATGGCAGACAAAAATTGGAGTATATCTAATCTAAGGCACACCCTGGAAAAATAAATTGACCAATAGATAGCTATTGATTTAAGTAGGCATTTTGTCAAAAATGTGGGGTAGGCGGAGGGAACTATCAAGCCTGCCTACAGAATTATGACTGGTAAGCAAAGCAGAAAGCAAAAATGGGAGAAGTGGTATTTTATCTCCATATCGACGCATAGGAACCAAGGACACTTTAACCATGCCAAAAGTTAAGTGTGCATAAAGCGTGATGACACTTTATGGCATCTTTGGATGTCTTTGATGCAATAGTAGATACTTGCTTAGGAGATGTTAATTAGATACTAAAAAATATTTTGAGCACGTTTGGAGAAAAAAATAAAGGTAGACTTTTTATTTATAAAATAAATCTTCATTAAATCTTATTTACATGCACCAATAAGACTGTATGTACAAACACACAAACACATATGTATGTGTTTCCTTGTGCCAAAATATGAATCTCTGGCTTTCTCTAAATAACAATCTTAAAACAGATTAAAAAAAATGCTGCCGTATAATAAAAATATTTTATTGATGAATTTCTAATATGGTTGATCAAGTGCACACTGAAATTAAGCCCACAGTAGAATGAAAAAGTGGCTGCAATTGCTACCAAGACAATTATAAGGCTAAAAAAAGCAAATGATTATAGAATTTCTGTGGGTTTTTTTCATGTGTATGTGTGTTTTTGTTTTTTGTTTTTTAATAAAAGAACTAACAAAACTAAACTATTCAGCTCAGACCAAATCTGATTCATTTTGTTCCTGGTGAGTTCAGACCTGTGGGTGCTATTTCAAGCCTCATTTCTTTTTGACCTCAAATAATAAAGTTAAAATCAGCCATTTTCCATTCAGCCTTGTTACATTGTCTGCCAGTTTATAAGGTTCTATGTTTGCATCAAAAATGTTATAGGAGGAAAACCACAAAGAAGTCACAAATCTGGGCAATTTTCCCTGTTTTAAACAGATTTCTAATTGTTGCAAAAGTTGCCAACCACTGGACATACTTCACTGGGAAAAATAACCCAAACATTGAACATCTCTGTCATTATGCTGTTAATTCTTTTTTTAAAGATCTTTCTTTTTTTTTTTTTTAAAGTATATTTTTATTGATTTCCGAGAGATAGGGAGAGTGAAAGAGAGAGATAGAAACATCAATGATGTGAGAGAATCATTGATCAGCTGCCTCCTGCACACCCACTACTAGGGACCGAGCCTGCAACCTAGATATGTGCCCTTGACTGGAATTAAACCGGGGAACCTTTCAGTCCACAAGCTGATGCTCTATCCACTGAGCCAACCAGCTAGGGCTATGCTGTTAATTCTTTACAACAAAAACCTGCCATACTGGGAAGTCTCTCTCTCCCTCTCTCCCTCCATCCCTCTCAAGCACCTCTTCTAGTTCCTTCTAGGTGCTGGGGCTGTCTTAAGCTTCTCACAGTCTACAGGGGTTCTCAACCTTCCTAATGCCGCAGCCCTTTAATACAGTTCCTCATGTTGTGGTGACCCCCAACCATAAAATTATTTTCATCGCTACTTCGTAACTGTAATTTTGCTACTGTTATGAATTGTAATGTAAATATCTGATCTGCTATATGTGTTTTCCGATGGTCGCGACCCACAGGTTGAGAAATATATCATACCCTGAGTCAGGATTTCTCTACCTTGTGGCAATATCATTACTAGAACTGGCTCCTTAGACAAGGTGGGTCCTCCTAAGCAGCAAGGTCAGGGGGCATCAGAAGTCAAGGTCAGCCTTATGCTGGAGGCTAATTCCAGCAAGGTCATAATAAATGGGAGAAGTCCTCAAAAGGTTGAATGGACTCTTTCAGCAGGGCTGAGAATCTGCATATATTATCCCCTCCTTATGAAACAGCCCAAGGCAGTTCCCCCAACCTGATAATCTTTTCATTGTTTCCCAGGCCTTACCTTTGATATGTATATCTGCTTTGCTAGAGGGCAAACTGTGTGAATCAAAAGCCCTGGGGGCAGAGATTCCAGGCGCTTAGTCACTAGGGCTAAGTTTCCGTCTGGCTCCCCCAAATGCCTTCCAAATTCATATTTCTTCTCTAGCCTCTTCATTCATTTATGCACAGCCCCTTCTCCAGATTCCTGAACCCTAGTATATGCAGAAAGACCCTGGCAGCCTTCTATGTTCCAAACTCCCTGCTGTGGAAGCACCCTGCTGCCAGAGGAGGGATGATGTGTCTACCATCAGAGCCATTCCTATTTGGCCCTCAAGGCTCAGAGCAAGGAATTACCTCCTGCAGGGGCTTTCTCCTACTTCCTCTCCCATCCATTAACATTCTGGTTTAGTTAGATTTTCTTCCCACAGCACCTGTGCTTACCTCTAACATTTCCCCTCACAGTGCTGTCATTAATTGTCTGATAAGAGAGCTATCTCCCCTATAGACTATGAAAGACTTCAGGGCATGATTTCCAACACCTAGCACAGTGGTTCTCAACCTTCCTAATGCCACGACCCTTTAATACAGTTCCTCTTGTTGTGGTGACCCCCAACCATAAAATTAATTTTGTTGCTACTTCATAACTGTAATTTTGCTACTGTTATGAATCGTAATGTAAATATCTGATATGCAGGATGTATTTTCATTGTTACAAATTGAACATAATTAAAGCATAGTGATTAATCACAAAAACAACATGTAATTATATATGTGTTTTGTGATGGTCTTAGGTGACCCCTGTGAAAGGGTTGTTTGACCCCCAAAGGGGTCGTGACCCACAGGTTGAGAACCGCTGACCTAGCAAGATACCTGGAACACAGGAGGGTTTAGGAAATACTTGTTGAATGAATTTATTAGAGAATAGCTCTTCCAACCCCCATGTTCATGGCAGAACAATTTACAATAGCTAAGATCTGGAAACAGCCCAAGTGCCCATTTGTAGATGAGTGGATAAAAAAGCTGTGGTACATTTACACCATGTAATACTATGCAGCAGTAAAAAAGAAGAATCTTTTGCCCTTTGAAACAGCATGGAGGGACCTGGAGAGTATCATGCTAACTGCAGTTAGAGAAACACAAGTATCACATAATCTCACTCATATGTGAAATCTCAGTCACAAAATAAACTGATGAACGGGGTGGATCCAGAAACATGAAAGCATGGAACAGAGTATGGAATCTTGGAAGAAAGGCAGGGGAGGGTGGGAGGGTGGGAAGTAATCAACCTTGTATACATATATGTATAATCTAAGGATGCAGACAGTGGGGTGGTAAGGGCCTGGGGTGGGGGGCAGGGTGGGCTGCAGGAGTTTGATGGGGGGGGGGGGACATATGTAATACTTTAAACAATAAAGATTAAAATAAAAAAACAAAACACAAAACAAACAAAAAATCCCCCCAAAACCAAATAAGAAAATAGCTCTTCTGGTGGAGAACCACTAAACTAAAGGATCTGTCTAGTATTTTTTTAAAAATATTTTTTTGTTGATTTCAGAGAGGAAGGAGAGGGAGAGAGAGAGGTAGAAATATCAATGATGAGAGAGAACAATTGATCGGCTGCCTCCTGCATGCCCCCCCACTGGGGATCTGAGCCCACAACTCCGGCATGTGCCCTGACTGGGAATCAAATCATGACCTCCTGGTTCACAGGTTGACGCTCAACCACTGAGCCATGCCGGCCTGGCTGGTCTAGTCTTTCTTGAGCATGTACTATGTTCTAAGCACTAGACACGAGGATGCAGCAGAAATAAAGATCTGTGTCCTCATAGAATTATATTTGAAGAAAGGGGACAAAGAAATGACAGCAATTGTGATAACAGCGATTTAAGAATAAATAGAATAATCAAAGACTGACTGGGGGAAGGCTGCCTTACATTATGAAGGCCTCTCTGAGGTGGTAACACTGGAGCTGAGACCTGAAGGATAAGATGTAGCTGGTCATGTGATGGAAAAGAGAAAACGGTTTAGGCAGAAGGGATAGCAAGTGTAAAAATGAGTAAAATCTTGGAGTGTCCCAGGCATAGAAAGGACACTATTGTGCCTGGGGTACCGCTAGTGAGGAAAGAGTAGTAAGAGATGAGATTTACAATGTAGGCTGAGCCATATTATGAAAGGCTTTTAAACCTAAGCTAGGAGTTGGGACTTTATTTTACAAGCGATGAGAAACCTTTGTAGGGTTTTAAGCAGGCATTATTTATTTTATTTATTACGAGGGCACAGGCCAGGCCTAGGGACCTTACTGGTGCATGTTCGGGGCGGGGATGGACGCGGGAGGTTGGTCAGCTGGGAAGAGACCATGGGAGGGCTCCAGGGCGTGTCTGGCCTATCTCGCTCAGTCCCAATCAGCTGGACCCCAGCAGCAAGCTGACCTACCGGTCAGAGCGTCTGCTCTCTGGTGGTCAGTGCACGTCATAGAGAGCGGCTGAGCGGCCTTAGCATATCTTTAGCATATTATGCTTGACTGGTTGAACGAACAACCAGACGACCAGACACTTAGCATATCAGGCTTTTATTGTATAGGATAAGTGACAGGGCTTCCACATTGGCACTCGGGGTAGCAGTCAAGGCTGGAGATGTGCATTGTTAGTATTTAGTCAGGCTTCTGTATGAGATCACCTCTCAAGGGAATAAAGAAAATAAGCTCAGAGAAAATACTCCAAGGAGGACAATGAAAAGGAAGGCCTTGCGGGCAGGAATTTAGCAAGAGAAAGCACCCTGGTTAAGGCTCATTTATCTCCTAACTTTGCCACAATTTGGTCCTGCCAGAATACCGGGTCTACGAAGCTCTACATTCGCTTTGATACCTTCCAAATTAGTTGCCAATTTTGTTCCAGATCTAAAGTAAATACATAAACACAATACAGAAATGCATTATTAAAATATGTGGACATGACAAATATTTTACATGTGTTTATTTAGCCCTAGATGCTTATGACTTATGGACAAGATAGATGCTGGATCATCAGTTTAGAGCATGTACTTGACCATGATGCTTTGGCTATTTTTTTTTTTTAAATATATCGTTATTGATTTCAGAGAGAAAGAGAGAGGGAGAGAGAAACAGATGAGAGAGAATCATTGATTGGCCACCTCTTGCATGTCCCCCACTTGGGATCGAGGCCACAACCCGGGCATGTGCCCTGACCCAGAATTGAACCATGACCTCCTGGTTCACAGGTTGATGTTCTACCACTGACCCATGCCAGCAGGGCTGCTTCGGCTATTTCAATTTTTTATGACTCTCAGAAATGAAGACTATTGTTAAAAGGTCTTTCTGAATATGAGTTTTACCTATAATTCAAAATGTTTCAACTTATTATTCTCACCCTACCTTCCCAATCCATACTTTCATGAATAGAGACCTAAACACACACATACAGACACATAAATAAACATGCACATACTATCTAATTATTAGTAAATGGAAGACTTGGAGTTCTAATTCAGAATTACATTTCAAATACTTACATTCTTATGCACATTCTTAATAACAAACATTCAATTACGTACTTATGTACAATAGTATCATGACCTATGCCTTATAAATTTCTGTTAAACGGCGCAATTATTTGTAAATACTAGAATGTTCAGGAATCTAGGTAGCATGAACACATCTTGGGTTTCTGAGTATAAGTCTATACATGCAGCCATTTTTAAAAACATACATAAATTTTCTAAATCCTATGATTTTTAATGCTAATGTTTATAATGCATGCGACGAGATTGATGCCTACCAGATGATTTGAAGAACTCAGTCCAATCCCATATAATAAAGAGGGAATAGGCAAATTGGCCCTCATGCCCTCACAAGATGGCTGCTTACGACCAGGCCGGCAGGGGGCGGGTTAGTGAGGGACGACCAAATGACTGAACAACAGGCTGGGTGGGCTGGTGACCAGGCTGGTGGGGGGGGGGGGGTGCGGGGGGGGGGGGCGGCGGGTGCCGTGAGGGGCAATGAGGCTGGCAGAGGGGGGCAGTTGGGAGTGACAAGGCCAGCAGGGGGGCAGTTGGGGGCAACCAGGCCGGTAGAGGGGGCCAGTTGGGGGTGACCAGGCAGGCAGGCAGGCAGGTGAGCGATTAGGAGCCAGCGGTCCAGAATTGTGAGAGGGCTGTCATCCCCCAAGGGGTCCTGGATTGGAGAGGGTGCGGGCTGGGATGAGGAGGACTCCCCCCTCTCTGTGCATGAATTTCATGCACCAGACCTCTAGTGAAATATAAAGGACCTCAGGGTTCACATAAAAAAAAGAGAGCAATGAAACTGTAGCAGCAGCTATGGGCCCGTGGGTCACACTGCACATATCAGAAAGGAGAAGGTAGCAAGATTAACATCTTAAGAAGAGAAGCATTTTTCATTGTGGTGTAGCATAATTTAAAAATTATGAATCCTATGTTTTAAAAAATGTTAAATGCAACATCATTTCTTTAATTTCAAATGATATTAAGGAAGTCATGCTAAATAAGTATTTAGTAAGTAAACAATAAAAGAGTCTACCTGGGAAATTTCTACAGTGGCTTTGCTTAAAGCTTCAACACATGCCCACAGCAACCACATTCAGTGAGGCTATTGCTCTTACAAATAGTCCTAACACAAGGCTTTATTTAACCGTGACTTAAATATTCAATTCTTGCAGCTTAATTAATTGATTTCCCTTCTTCTTTTCTTATTTACATATTTAATTACACATTTCTTCCCTTATTTACATATTTAATTAATTTCTTACTTATCATCTCCTACCCTCAGTCCTCTAACAGACTACAGAAAGTCCCAGTGGTCTCAGCTCCTGAGAGCTGGATGTCTTTTAATTGCTGATAGGGTTTTAATTTTTATACATCACTATGGGTAACATTCCACCCCCAAAGGTAGCTGTGACACCCAACAAAGCTAGGAGATGCCATAAATCTAACAAATACCCTATCTCAAGATCAATTGTTCGGATTCTTAGCCATAATCTTTTCCCTTCCATTGTGTCACTGAGACCTACTGCCTGACTACATTCTATATTCACACCAAGGCTGCATTTGTTTGTCCAATCAGCAATTATTTATTGTGAGTTTATTAATACTCAAAGCACTATAGCATAGTGTTTAGGAACGTGGACTCCCTAGTTTGGAATACCAGCTTTGCCATCTACCTGTTGTTTAACTCTGAGCAAGTTACATAACCTCTCTCTTCTTCAGAGTATCCATTTGTAAAATTGGTATAATGATAGTATCTGAGGACTAGTATGACTGAAGATATATTAAGCACTTAAAAGAATGTCTGGTACATAGTAGGCTTTTAATGTTATACATTGCTATCATTTTAATAATTATAATTGAGATGTGCTTGTGTATTTTATGTTAAGTGCTAGGAATACATTGCTAAAAAAGACAAACCTTCACTGAAGATGTTGTTAGGCTGGCGGGGTAAATGCATATACGATACAGATACTTTCAAAATAATGGATGCTTTCATAGGAGTATGTCCAGATCTTGGAATATTTACTTTAAATATAGAAAACTTGCTGATGGAAAGTGATTACTACAAAAAACTGAACATTTACTTCTAATTTGTTTACAACAAAACATCACATTTTTCAATAAAAATGAAACAGTTTCTCTGGAATTCCAAGAAACTCTGGGAACAAAATCATTTCAGCTCTTTAAGAGTGCCATCTTTTTGTTTCAATGTGCTGCTAATCTGATGATTTTAAATTCCAGCAAAATAGGGATGATGTATTCTTTGTGGACACAAAGATTTCTAGGAAATTCCAGAAAAATCAGTATCTACAAATTTCTTCGTAAAAACATTCTTTCTAATATGACTATCACATATGAATTCTTCTATTTACTGGGACAGATGAGTAACTTAACTATGAGCGTTAGGTATGGTTGGGGATGTCTGTAGATACTGGTTCATGTAGTAAAATGGCTTTTTTATTATGACATCAAAAGTTTAAAACATGGCAAAGTTAGTGAGATAGAGGCGTTGTGAGTTTTCCTTCAATATCTAGAAACCAAAGTAGGAATACTGCATACAAAGTCCTTAATATATGGTATTATTTGCTTGCACATGTCTTTCCTACTGACTTCAATGTACTGTGATTTCCTCAGTGTCTTGTACTGAAAACAAGGGAACGTAAATGATGGAGTGTGTTTTGGGTTGCTGAGCTATTTAGGGTTACTCATTTCACTACGCTGGCCTCCGCAAGTGCCAATTTTATGATGATAGAGTTATACTCCACTTTATGCATCAGTAGTAGACTCCAAAATTGCATGTAAATCAAAACTCGATTTAAAAGTAGTCTGTTTTTAATAGACCTTATGATGAATACTTCATCCTATTATCATTTATGTTTACAAATTTTAATGTTGTCACTTGGATTTTTAAAAGACATGGTAAACCTTTTAATTAAAAATACATCCAGTGGTTTTCTAAGATGGAAGAAAAATCTGAAGAAGAGAGGGAAGGGTGAAGAGAAATACTGGTAGAAAGCTTGAAGTAAGGAATAAAATAAGCTGAAGGAATAAAACATACTTAGGCACACCCAACATACCCCAGTCTTTTTAATGCCTCCTTCTCTTCCTTTGCACATTCCTATTCTATTTCCAAGAGAATGCAATTTAAATCTTACTTCAATTAGTCCTTTTAATTTCAGATTTTAGTTCTTGTAAAGGAACAAAATCTTTTTGAAGATAGCATGTCCAGAAGTCAATGCTAACCTATAACTAGAAACAATTGCCTTTTTATGGTCCATATAAATGTGTACCAATGATTAAAGAAAGAGATATGTTAGAAATATTGTTTATAAAAAATGAGTTCAAATGATACAATCACATGGAACAGATTGTAGGGGTGGGTCATTACCACTGTGAAAACTCCCCACCATGCTATATTTACATATCATGTATTTTATTTGTCATAAACTCTATGGGGATAATTCCCATTTTAGAGAGAGGTACTTGCTAATCGTCACTTAGCAATTTTTTTTTAAACAACAAACAACATTTAATTACTTAAATTAAAACAAAGATACAATTTATGTTAGAATGGGATATAATAGCAAGTTCACTGAAGTCAGATTTGCATGAAATCAAAACATTCTTCTTCATTCCTGGCTCTCTGCCTCCCTGGCCAGCCTGTCTTCCCTCAAAGCCACAGCCAGTCTCTCTCTTGCTTTCCTCACTCTGAGATTCTGTCTCTGGATGTCTCCACGGGTGACCAGTTGCCTGCACAGAAGCTGTGGGTCCCAGAGACCTGCTCCTGGGATCATCTCTACCTCATGTAACAATTGTGCTGCGCTGGGCTGGGGACTGGTGTGTAAAGACTCAGGACCAGCACGGCCCAGAGTTTCACGCCCTCTTCCTGGTGCAGTTGTTCTCATCACATTTGTCACCTCCAAAGTATTTAGAAGTTCCCCTTCACTGCTGCAGGCCTGGAGCCCCTGCAGTCTCCTGTAGGCACTCATCTGCTGGGGCTTCTCCAAGGTCTCCTCCTGTTGCCTGCGCCTGACCACATTGTCAGAATGGGCGGTCACCTTGGTGACTGCACTTTTAAAAATGCAGCTGGTCAGCCTCATTGGATGTTCAGTCCGTTCCCGACGTCTCCGCTTGCTCATGGCTGAAACCAGTTGTCTCTTCTTCGCTAAAGTCTCTGGCATCATGTTTCTCTGAAGCTTTCCCAGAGAAGGCTGGTTTGTCTTCATGATTGATCCAGGCTCCCCCATGGCTGCTGAGCTGTGTTGCTGGCCCACTCCTGACACGCGCACAGCCTGTGGCTTGCTCAAAACTGCCCAGGTTCTATGTTTTACTGTCTTGTTACATCTGTATTTATACCAGTTAATTTTAATCCTGTCAATCTCTATTCCAAAGGTTAGGGCGTTTCTTATCTCCATTCCAGGGAGTAAAGATTATGTGGCTTAAGCATGTTTGTTCGTAGTTAAAGTGATTAATTACCTGCCTGGCACTTAGTTAAGGGGTTTTATTCCCTCCCTAACTTCAGGGAAAAATCCCTACCTGGGGAAACAATCTTTCTCAGAGAGGTGATCTTGGTTAAAACATATAGCGCCAGGAAGGGGAGCAAACTTATTAAGAACAGTATGCCATATATGCCAGGTCCCTTGAAACATATGCTGTGCAGATGTTTCTTTCCTGACTTAGCAATTTGAATTAATTGAGGTATGGAGTATATGCCAAAACATTTCTTTGTAAAAACATTCTTTCTAATATGACTATCACATATGAATAACCAATTCATCTATTTACTGGGACAGATGAGTAACTTAACTATGAGCGTTAGGTATGGTTGGGGATATATATGTATATGCTTGTTCATGTAGTAAAATAGCTTTTTTATTATGAAATCAGAAATTTAAAAGCATGGCAAAGTTAGTGAGATAGAGGAGTTGTGAGTTTTCCTTTAATTAATTTGAAAGGCAGCTGCACTGTTTCTCTCATCTGAGCAGGACATGTTTAGTCTACTGAGGTTAAGTAAGGGCCAATCATTTTGAAGGTTGTGAATTTTTCCAAATCCTTCATGATTTAGGTTAAGTCCATTTGTGCCATCTGCAAGTGTGCAAATTACTACATAAAATACCAGTAACAATAATAATTTGTATAGCATTTCATACTTTAAAAGTCTTTGTTCTGAAATACTGAACTGGATGGGACAAGGGCCAAGCCCAAGCTTACAAACAGTGCAGCTGGAATGAAGTATCTTTATTTCACAGAAATTATGATACCTTCATTGGAGACATCTATAATAATAAAAGCATAATATGCTAATTAGACCGGACAGGCAAATGACTTTTTGGATGAAGCCGGGACTGTAAGGGGTGAGCACCTTGCATGAATTTCGTGTATCGGGCCTCTGGTAGTATTAATAAAAATAAACAATATCTAAGAATAAGTCAGCCTCCTTTCCAGTTTAATGAAAGGGATGTTTGATTTTAATGCTTCATTGAATTTACTTTGTCCTAACCAAACATGCAATCATAATTAAATTAACTGTAGGCAATGTTGCAGATTCCAAATCCTTTCCTTCCCACGCTTTAGAAATGAATGCAGTACAGAACATTCTTATTTGTGTGCAAATATATAGGGCAAAACAATCATTTTTTTCATCAAAAAGTGATACATGATTAAAAATTACCATAGCAAAAAATTAAAATTGGAATTTCTTGTGAGAATAATTGCTTATACAACATAAAATGAGTTATATTAATTTTTTCATATCAAGCCAAGTCTGGTATATGAAACAGGACACCTGTTCTTTTAAGCTAATATGAGAGCAGTGATTTCATCAGAAGACATTTTTACTAATTAATTTTATTCGTGGTCCATTTCAGATCATGCAAGCAAGGTCATTTTTAAGGGCACTAAAAGGATTCTTTGTCTAGTGTGGTTCCTGTATACGGCTGAAAAACATACGGGAGAGTGCGTGGGAAGGAAGCTCAGACTCCAGAGCCCATCCTGGAACCACTGAAAGGGAATTTCCGGGAGGTGTGGCTGGGGGCTGGCTGGCAGACAGGTGGGGACAGATTCTGAATATTTGAAGACTCCTTCCTAGGATTTTCTGAAGATGTTCCAGACTTGGAGAGTTTCCTCTAATTTATTTCACTAACAACCTGCTCCCCATGGATATTTATTTTGCATGACATGGAGCTCTCTAGATATTAAGCAACCTTATCTTCAAATGGATAACATTGACTTAATATCCACCTCATATAGAATGACCAACTTATTCTAAGGAATTAAGAATTCGAGTGTACTGAAAGAAAAGTAAAGGGTGTTTTAAAAAACATTTTGTAAGTCAAAAAAAAAAAAAAAAAAAAAGGAGAGGTGTGTGTGTGTGTGTTTTTACTCTTTATCTTGGGTTCCTAGAACACTGCCTAGTGCCTGCCTTGCAGAGAAGGTGTTCAATAAATACTTTTAAATCTTAAATGAAAATCTGTAGATATGGCACAAATGTTATCTCAGAAAATAAAGGTAAGGAATGCGTTCACAATATAACCAACTATTTTAGGCTCCTCCTGAGCAATGACATAGCGATGCACCCATCCAAGTCTTCTTATGCTTTACCTTGAATTACATTAATTTGCGATCACATGTCTGTGTTAACCAGATTGTAAATTCCTTGAGAGTAGGGGAAGTCATGTCTAGAATTTAATTTTTTTTTTTTTAGAATTTAAATTTTAACTAAGTTTAAAGAAATGTAGTGTTTTGCCCAAAGTCTCAGCAGTACTCAGACAGGGGACTCATCATGTCTGTCCACTCTGCTTTTATACTTTTGACTCAAGCGATTTCCCCCAGTTCTTCACATCATCCCTCCAGCACCTGGTACAATCCTTTACACATGGTGGAAAAATACATGAATCATTTGTTTATTTATTGTTTCCTATGTAATCCTTTGGTTCAGAGAAACATATAACTTCCTTAGTTCTGCATTGAGTTGTTTGAGTAAAACAGCCAAAATCAATGTGTGTACACACAGTATCTGAAGACACTCAAGAAGAGTGAATCATTTTCCCTGCTGTGGCTGCCACCATGAGATTTTCACATGGCTTTCGCCTATTCTGACTACAAGAGACAGTGCTAGAGAGAGAGAAAAGGCTTCCAGGGCTTTACTTCTCTGCTACACACCCAGAAGGACACGAAGCATAAAAGAAGACACTAAAGAGAGAAACAATTGGGTTTGAATCTAATTTCCAAGAAATGCTGACATTAATCTAACACCAAAGTCATTTCATGCAGGATTATTTGGGTCACAATGTTGTAAAAATATACCATATGTTAGAAATATGGCCATTATTGACAAGTTATGTCATTATAAATTATTTTATTAAATACTTTTTAGCAGTTTAAAGATAGAATATTAACTGTACCTGGTCATAACTAGAAATATTCATGTTAAAAAGGAAATTTTCCTTTCTTCCCTCATATTCACCAATGGTGAGTAGGTATTTTGGAACAGGTTCATTAGCTTATGAAAAACTTTTAAATATAATGGAGAAAACTGTGAAACTTAATTTGTAATATGAAATTGTCTTATATATGGCTGCCGGGGTCCAACCCCAGCAGGTCCACGGGTTCCCAAAGGCGTAGACGGAGTCGGTGAAGAAGGAAGGACACGGAGACAGTGTTCAGTTGATCAGCAGCCTAGCCAGGATCTCTAGCCAGGATCTCCAGCCAAGTTCTGGTCTGGATCTCCAGAGAGGTTCTGCTTCGGATCTCCAGCGAGGTTCTGTAGCCATGTTCCCTCGCTAGGTTCTCCAGCCAGGTTCTGTCCAGGCTCTCCAGTCAGGTTCAGTGTCCAGGTTCCAGTCAGGTTCTCCTGCCAATCTCTGTAGTCAGGTTCAGTCCAGGATCCCTTGCCATGTTCTCCCGCTAGGCTCTGTCTCTAGGCTCCGAGGCCAGTCTCTCGCCAGGATCCTCCGGCATGCTCTCTCCAGCAAAGTTCTGTCTCTAGGCTCCGTGTAGGTTCTGTCTTCTTGATTCTGTTCTAAGTTCTGTGTTCTGAGTTCTCTCTCTGTCTCTAGATTCTGAGTTCTGTGTTCTAAGTTCTGAGTGTTTCTGTCTTGTTACAACTGTATTTATACCAGTTGATTCAATCCTATCAATCTCTATTACAAAGGTTAGGGCGTTTCTTATCTCCATTCCAGGGAGAAAAGATTATGTAGTTTAAGCATGATTGTTTGTAGTTAAAGGGATTAATTACCCGCCTGGCACTTAGTTGAGGGGTTTTATTCCCTCCCTAACTTCAGGGGAAAATCCCTACCTGGGGATTCAACCTTTCTCGGAGAGGTGACCTTGGTTAAAACACAGCACCAAGAAGGTGAGCAAACATATTAAGAACCGTATGCCATATATGCCAGGTCCCTTGAAACAGCAAGGATGGACCAGCTCCCAGCATATGGCCATATGTACATGCATACATATGATCACACATGCATGCATACATAGTAATTTGAGAGAACTAATTATTTGTTTTGCTAATGGAACATCTTTATTAACTTTGTAGTGTTTTGATATCTGTAGGTGAATTTTCAGCTTTCACAACCTTATCAAATGTGGAAAAGAGAGTAAATTCACTGTGGCAAGGAATTGATGTTCATATTAAGAAGAAATAAATGGCAAGTATGAGGACCTAAAGTATTTTAGTATCACTTTGATTTTTAGGTCTCTAATTAATATCTACTTTTAGTAATGCTAGTTTTGAGATCACACTTTACTATAACAGGGTAGCAATCTATAAGACATTTTCCTCTTGATCATTTACATATACAAGTTAATAAAATAAAGTTACAGATTTTTATAGAAGGAAATACAAACACTTTAAAATCATCATCTGAAATCATTTGAATACATATTGCATAGCAGTGATGAAACTCAATTAATGGAACACCCCCAAAATGATAATCAGTTGGGTTCTGGGAAGAAAACACTGGTAGGAGAAAGACTAGCAAGTCTAATAATAATAAATGAAACCAAAAGTGATTAATTTGCACAAAATAATACTCCTTTGGTAAAGCAAATATTCTAAATGTCAACATTTTTCAATTTTAGTGCCTCCATTTAATTTCTAAGGTTTCCAAAGATGAGTCAATGGGTAAACTATACATTTGCCCCTGCAAATAACTTCCTTGACAAAAAAAGACCCAACATCAATCCTTATTGTCCTTGTCTACATGATGAGTTTAATATAAATGTAAAAAGAGAATGGAACTGTGGAATAGTTTTGGAAGTCAAATAAACATCATATCAGTATTAGAATTGTATATTTCCAATTTATGAAATGTCTATCTGGGATTGCTTTTAAGGTTTGTCACTTGATAGGGGCTTTATTCTTTCTCTGACTCACTCAGGGATAAACTAGATCTCCAATGGCAGTCTAGGGAGAGAAAGGTGATATTTTCTTCTTGTTTATTGTTTGGTCTTTAAGTATAAAACATCAGCTTTTTAAAGAAAAAAAATCTTAAAAGCCCAATTACATAATTTCACTTGCTCAAAATGTGGCTTATTGTTAATGTAATCACAGAAAAATGTTCCCACAGTTTATGAAATTCAGAGTCAAGTAAATAAGGCAAATTGCTATTGAAGGGGAAGTATTGATTCTCTTATCACAATAGGTGCACTTCAGTTTTGATATATGGGATTTTCTTTCTATTGCAGCAATAATTTATATTTAAGTCTTGAGTTTTGAGTCACCTTCCATGGCCTCTGTTGTTTTAAATCAGATGTTGCAACTGTGTCTAAAATTCCCAGTCTTTTGTTCTCTTTTGAAAATACTAAGGGCTACATGCTATCAAATCTGGTCTTGAGAAATTATAGAGTTACCAGTAACTTGCTTGACGAACTTCTGCAAAAACCTTCATTTATTGTATTCTCATATTTCTTGTCTGAACATGTAGAAGACTGAACAAATGGATATGTAATTCCCTCTTAGTCCTAATGTCTCTGAAGGTATGAAGTTATTATTTTTTTAACTCTCTATAGAATAACCATGGGTGCATATTGAAATCTATAGATGCCTTTTACATCAAATGCTATGACCAAGGACTGAAATTATTTCCCAACTAGTTTAGTTGATTTACTATCACAAAAGTATTAAACAAAAAATGCTAAGCAAGTCAGAATCAATCTTCCTTTTTCTGTGCTAACACAGTACACCATGCTTCTGTTAAAAGTGTTTCTTTGGCGGGAGTGGGGTGCAGGGGGTGAGTGGGGGAAAGAGGGGGCATCTGTAATACTTTCAACAATAAAGATAAATTCAAAATTATTTTTAAAAGTGTTTGTGTATTATAGCTGGATTTGTGGTGCATCATTCTATCTCACAAGATTGGAAAATTTATGATGAGCACAGAATTAAGGAGTCCTTTTTTTATTGCTGTTGTATCTAGCTCCAACTCAGATTTAAATAATACCATCTTGCATTTCTTGAGTATTGCTCTTTGTATGTAATATCTTGACTCCCCCCAAAAAGAATGCACAAAGTAGATCTTATTATCTTATTTTGTGGTTGAGAAGGCAGGCTCAGAGATATTTGTTCACTTGCCAAAAAGGACACAGCTGGCAAGGGGTGGGGCTGGGCTGTTACTTAGATCTGTCTGATGCTAGAGATCAAGCCCCTTCTATGATAGGCTTTGAATTTTCAAGACAGATGCATAACACCTGTTGAATCAAATGCATTTTTTTTTCCTTCTAGAAACACTGCATACCTAAAAACTTTCCCAAATGTGATGATTTGATCTGAGAACTATAAAAAGAAATAAGCAAGAGCAATTAAATTACCCACTCTAAGCCTCAGCTTTATCTCCCAAATGGGGATCTCACATTGAGATGTGGTGAGAATTCATTAAGTGCAAGTATGTGATGTGAGATCACTATGAGTCCGGCACAGAGAAGCTCCCAATGACTTAGATAAAAGCATCATCATCATCTTCATCATCATCATCCTTCTTCAGTACTATCCTATCTAATAAAAGAGAAAAATGGTAATTGGCGTACGATGATACCCTTTTCATTGGCTAATCAGGGCTATATGCAAATTAACTGCCAACTAAGATTGGCAGTTAACTGCCAACAAGATGGCGGCTAATTTGCATATGTAGGCACAATGCAGGGAGGTGAAAGGGAAAGCAGGAAGAAGCCCCCTGCCACTGACAGTGATCAGAAACCCAGGGGGGAGCTAAGAGCTGGGGGGCAGGGCAAAGGCGGCCCTGGGGCCACCTTTGCCCTGCCCCCCAGCCATGATCGGAGAATCAGGTGCCTTTTCCACCCTGGCCAGTGATAGCAGGAAGTAGGGGTGGAGCCAGCGATGGGAGCTGGGCACGGTCGAAGCTGGCAGTCCCGGGGACTAGGGGTCCCTTGCCTGGGCCTAAAGCGAAGCTCACGATCACGGGGCCGCTGCAGCTGTGGGTCCCCGCTGCCCGGGCCGGACGCCTAGGCCAGAGGCGTTAGGCCTGGGCAGGGGTGGAGCCTGCAACCGCGGGAAGCTGGGGGTCACCTGCCCAGGCCTGACACCTCTGCCAGAGGCCTCAGGCCTGGTCAAGGGGCCGATCCGGTGATTGGTGATCGGAGGGTGATGAGGGTCAACTCCTCTGGCCGAGGCATCAGGCCTGGGCGGGGGGCTGAGCCGGGGACTGGGGGGATATGATGGTCCCCTTGCCCAGGCCTGAAGCCTGGGTCAGAGGCGTCAGGCTTGGGCGGGGGGTGGAGCAAGCAATCAGAGGGAGATGGGGGTCCCCTGCCCAGGCATGATTCCTGGGCCAGAGGCCTCAGGCCTGGGCGGGGGCCAGAGCCAGTGATCAGGGGGAGATGGGGGTCCCCTGTCCAAGCCTGACACCTCTGGCGGAGGCATCAGGCCTGGGCAAGGGGCCGATCCTGTGATTGGAGGATGATGGGGGTCAACGCCTGAGGGCTCCCAGTATGTGAGAGGGGGCAGGCTGGGCTGAGGGACACTCCCCCCGACACACACACACCCAGTGCACGAATTTCGTGCACCGGGCCCCTAGTTTGTACATAAAACTCAGACATATGATGCAGAGGCAGTTCTTAATTTTAAATTGGCTCTTCCAGAAATTGATAAAAATCAGAAAATACTTCTTTGTAAGTTGTTTTAAAAGTGACTTGTGACAGTTTCCTGTATCTTTTACTTTTTAAAAATTGTTTAAAGTGTTACAAATAGTAGTACATGTGTCTCTTTTCCTCCCCCCCATTGACCTTCCCCTGTCTCCCCCACTACCCCCCCCGCACATGCCCTCACCCCCCGCCCCACCCCCAGTGTCTTGCGTTCATTGGTTATGCTTATATTCATGCATATCTTTTACTTTTAATAAATGCTGTTTTTTTAAAAAAATTATAGTGAATTCATTGTGCTAGCAGTGGTTCTTAACCTTCTGGCCCTTTAAGTATAGTTCCTCATGTTGTGGCCCAACCATAAAATTATTTCCGTTGCTACTTCATAACTGTAATGTTGCTACTGTTATGAATCGTAATGTAAATATCTGATATGCAGGATGGTCTTAGGTGACCCCTGTGAAAGGGTCGTTCGACCACCAAAGGGGTCGCGACCCACAGATTGAGAACCGCTGAAGGGAAGATGATATCTTCATTTGTGTGGGAGGGAAAGGTTAAGATCCAAAGCTTTAAAGATATATTTCTAAGCTTCCTTTTTACAAGCTTTGTATCATGAGTTATCACTGAGTTTATGCTACATATTTTAATATAGAACTAGAATTTTAACATAGACCTATATAAACAGATCTAACTTTTAATGAGCATTATTAAATATTTGCTGGGGAAAAATGAGGCTCTTTCATGTTTAATGCTACCAATCTAGGCTGAAGTTACTTCTAGTTCTCATATATTCAATATCATATTTGGTTATTAGAGCTAGAGGAGGGATTCTATAAGAGCAAAATACAGTAATGACATTTAGCTTTATTAAGTAATCTTTACTAAGTTAGTTGTTGAACATATAGCCAGTGATATGAACCAGAAGAGGCACCCACGGATCTCAAATCCAAATTTGGTGCTCCTCTATTTTACAAGAGTATGCTGGCAGACTATGAGTTTTTGGTGAATTATCCTAAATTTAGGGGTATGCATATGTGATAATCCAGATGAATTCCTATAAAAAGAATATAAAATAATATAAAACAATGAAAAGGATGAATTTGTAGCATCCTATTACTGTCATTGTCTTACGATTCTTTATTTGTTAAAGAAATGGTGGGGATACCTGATAGAATTGTATGCATATCTCCTGCTTTTCTTATGAAGAGGATAAATTTTTTTAAAAGAAAAGATTTATTACACTCATGAGAACCAAAATCAATGAACAGTTTGTAATATTGAAGAACATGTCTCGACTATTAGTAAAACCAAGAAGTTTTTTAATAGGAGTTCAGTCACTGCGTAATAATATCTTTGGAAAAAAGGCCTCTTTTTCAGTTTCACAAAATGTAACTTAATGCATTGTTGTATCCTGATAGATAACACCTCATCTTATTTTCTCTTGTGTTGTTAAATGCTCAGTACAAGTGTACACAGCACACGTTCATACCCCCACTACGAACCTATAGAGCATGTCATTGCAGTTGTTATCCAAACTTTGCTGTTGTTTGCACTACTGAGCTTTTGAATCTAGAAGATGCTCAGATATGTTTCAAAGGTTGAGTATGTCATTCTTCAATACTTCTCTGATTCTGTTACCCAGAAGATATGCCCCTCTCTCCCTCTACTTTTCTCTCTCCCCTCCCTCTTCTCTTCCTCACTCCTTTCTCTTCCCCTCCTTTCAGGTAAAGTCTATGAGATCCCCAGGCAGGGCAGAATCTAGGTTCCTGAATGACTTCATGTAACAGAGCACCACTGAAACTTGCCCTGGCCGTAACTGGTTTGGCTCAGTGGATACAGCGTTGACCTGTGGACTGAAAGGTCCCAGGTTCGATTCTGGTCAAGGGCATGTACCTTGGTTGCGGGCATATCCCCAGTGGGAAGTGTGCAGGAGGCAGCTGATCGATGTTTCTCTCTCATCGATGTTTCTAACTCTCTATCCCTCTCTCTTCCTCTCTGTAAAAAATCAATAAAAAAATATATATATTTTTTTAAAAAAGAAACTTGCCCTGGACTATAACATGTGTAATGTTAATCCAATAAATTTGGGGCTCATTTGTTACACAGTTAGCTTCCTCTGATTTGCTTTAGAATTTAAGTAACCTCTTTTATGCATAACCTCATCAGCACTGGAAATAATGAGCAACAAAGCTAGTTTATTATTTTTCTACTGTATTAAGATGTGATTCCACATTTTGGATAAAATTCAATACACTCTGTGTTTTCACTTAGTCACTGTGTTTAGTGGTTTAGGGACCAAATCTCTTCCTACTTTGACAATATGGAGAAGTGCACACAATCAAGAGTGAAGAAGCACTTTATAATGTGTGTGTGTGTGTGTGTGTGTGTGTGTGTGTGTATGTTATATACTATAGCTTAGTATATGTGGTTTTGGGGAAAGTATAATTATTTAGCCTGAAATACCTGCATCTGGTTGAAGGTGGACCATGGGTGTCATGACAGTTGATGATTCACAGCTGCTCTTCTCATGTCTTTCTCCTAGGGAGCAATGCTAGTTTCCTTGGTAATGCCTGCAAAGCATGTGGTTTGATTGCTGCACATACACATCCATACTTATAGTGATCATCAGTGGCAGCTCTATTAGGAAAGTAAAATGGGGTGATGAGACTGAGTGATTCAATGTTCCAGCTTCTTCACTGTGCATGTGGGGACCACCTGCAGATCCACAGAACAAGTGTGGGCTTTGGACAGGTGCTATCTGAACGCAGGCTCATTACAGTTTAAATAACACAACAGCAAAGCTCAAGGAGCCCTCGAAGAGCAGCACAGCAGGTGTCCTGGCGCCACCTCCAGAGAACTCTGATATCCCCATCCTTAGGGACTCAAAGTCAGGACTGATAGCATGACTGGCCTACGGGACAAGACAGCTGGGTCAATGGGCAATGAGTTATAATTTCTTTAGTTATGAATTTCAAAGTTTCATTCTTAAAAATAGGTTTTCTTTATAACTCCTTGAACTTGGTACCCTTACTGAAGCTATGATGGGTATATGGTTGTCATCAGCGACTTCAAAATGCATATACTCTTCTTGCTATGAAATCAGGGTTTTAAATGTTTGCCTAAGTTAGCGGGGACGTTTCTGCACTGGTAGTCTCTTAACTGACCATGGCGCTTTAACATTTTCTAGTAATGTCCACTGAACATTTAGCTAGTAAGCTTAACCAAAGATGCTTTAGCTTCTATAGACTGCTTGATATCATAAGGAACTGCAAAATTTCTCTGAAGTTTCACAGCAGCAGACAAACAAGAGGATTCAGAATTTCTGACTTCTGTGATTGAACTCTATTTCTCTGGTGGTTAAAATTTTCAAAGTCTTTTTGCATATCATACTTGTCCTACATGTATTTGCTCCTTTAAGTTTACCCCTTCCCTTCTGCACCCTGCTCTCACCCTGGGAGAATGTCTGAGAAGGGCCATACTGTTGGGCTTTCTGGCCTCTGTCCTCCTGTTTAGTTCAGCCATTGGAGAGCTCTGGCCGAAGCAAAGAAAGGGGTGCTCGCTAGGGAAAGTTTGAGCACCTTGCAATTTGCTCTCTCCACTTGGCTCTTTTTGTCTCTGGGCTCCAGCACCCACTTCCTCCCCTCACACCTGCAGGTGGTCACACTTCACTACCCCTTGGTCCCTAACCCTCTCAACTTTACAAATAGTCCCTTTATCAAATCCCCCTAAAATCCTAATTGGATCCTGCCATTTGCCTCTGTGATGCTGCCCGATCAACCATCTCAGTTGATGTTTATGTCAATTTTATAAAATATCTGCCCCATTTTCTAATAGAATATTTTGATTCATAGAAAAAGAAAATGATTTGCCCAAGGTCACAAAGCTAGTCAGTAGTTGGAATTCAGCAATTTTGACTCTTATTACAATGTTTCTTCTACGCCCTACACTGCCTCCATTAACTGTAATTATTTAATCATGCTAACCACATCATACTGAATAAATGTTGAACTAGTTATCACCGTCTATTATATTTTCCAAGTAAAGATCAGACATTGAAAGAGAGCCCTTTTAAGTGAAAATCAGTGAAGCAAATCTTTCATGGTAATGTGGATGTTAATCACAGTAATTTTTAAAATTGTGAGTGATTTATGGCATAATTAACAATCGCAGGAGATCATCACAACAAGGCTGTCTTCAAGTACCTTTATTATTGAAAGTTTGGTACACCAGGCATCCACAAACCTTGTATGTGATGCAAAAATAATTTGCTCAATAATTTGGTAGTGAGTTTATTTTTCTAATAATTTTTAATCATTTTTTAAAATTTCTTGTTGAAAGTATTACAGATGTCCCCTTTGTTTTTTTCCCCACTGACCCCTTCCACTTGCCCCTCCCAGGCCTTCACCACACTATTGTCTGTGTGAGTTTTTGAAAAATTTGTTTTTATTGATTTTTAGAGTGAGATGAAGGGTGAGGGATAGAGAGATAGAAACATTGATGAGATCACCCTAGCCAGTTTGGCTCAGTGGACAGAGTGTAGGCTCTCAGACTGAAGGGTCCTGGGTTTAATTCCAGTTGCAGGCTTGATCCCCTGCCCTGGTCAGGGTGCCTGGGAGTCAAACAATGGATGTGACGCTCTCACATCAATTGATGTTTCTCTCGGTCTCTCTCCCTCTCTTCCACTCTCTCGAAAAATCAATGGAAAAATATATCCTCCTCCAGTGAGGATTAACAAAAAAGAAAAAGAAAAAAAAGAAACACTGATGAGAGAGAAGCATCATCGATTGACTGCCTCCTGCATGCCCCCAACTGGGGATCGAGCCCACAACCCAGGCATGTACCCTAACCTGGAATCAAACTGGTGACCTCTTGGTTCCTGCATTGATATTCAACACTGAGCCACACCAGAGGGCTGGTAGTGATTTTGATACTTCCAGTCCCTGTGAAAAGTCATTAGGGTTCTAACAGTAACATGTTCAGTTATAAAAAATACTTGGCTAGTTGTACCAAGTGATCCGAAATAAACTAAACTGAATTTATTGCATGTAATATCAGATTTTGTGAGGTTTTCTCATCTGATCATTTATCAAGAGGTGTTAAGAATGTTCCCCCCCCCCCCCCCCCCTTCTAGGAGCAGATGTTCTATGTATGGAGCTAAATGACACACTTTCTCAGGTCAACTTTGTCTTTATGATAGTGATGCCTCTGCAACGCAGCCAACTGTCTAATAAATAAATGTAGGGAGTATTCCCTTTCCTTTCTCACAGAGCCTTCTAATGTGTCAGCATTAAAACACATGTTAAATAAAGCGAAGCCTGAGCAAAGGGAACATCCCACCCCGACAGCTTTGCATTCGCTAGTTCTGCTCTGTGACAACAGAGTTGATATGCGATCTCGTGTGATTTACAAAGCCAAGCATTCCACCTTGTAACGGCTGCAATGGTGTTGAGCTGCCTTGAGATGATTTACTGCAATTTGTCACTGTTTGAAACTGTTCCAAAATAGTCTGCTGACATGTATTAAAGAGCTTTCAATGAAATCCGAACTGGTTCATTTGTTATGTCAACTAGAAACATTAAGTGATATCTGGAAATCACTTTAAGATTTATTGAAGTGATTTGAAATATCCTTTCATGGCAATTTGGTATATCAAAAAAGCAGTATTGTCATAAACATAAGAACATCTTTTCATCACATCTTAAAAGTATTCATATCATGTTACGATTAGAATAGCATCACTTTGGCCCTTGAAAATTCTATCACTTTAAAGATATTCTGAAAATTTCACAAGCAACGTTTTAACAAATATTTGTAAGTGGAAGGGGAATATTGTGATTTGCATGATTTAATATCATTGAAAATCATAGGTCTTATAGCTTAAATTCCAGATACATTATTATAATAGTTTAAAGATATAGTTCATATTGTTTTTCCTTAAGAATCTAAGCATGTATGGTTATGCATCATATCTATGTGGACTACTGGGAATCACTTTCCAATTTAGTGAATGCACAACTTAGGTAAACCAGATAATTTATGTGTCCTATCAAATATGGGTAGAAGTTTCTTAAAGTTTTCTTTGAGACCAGTGTCTTTAGAAGAGTGAGTAAAAGACAATAGGTGGCAAGCTGTGTACATACAGAGAACATCCTATGATTATTGCTTATGATAACGTTCCTTGGGTAAAAAGAAAGGTACACTGAATTTCTTGAGGTTTAGATATTAAGTATGCTTTTAAATTATCTTACCTAATAATAGACAAACATGCAAATTGACCATACCTTTGCTACACCTTAAGTCACGCCCACCAGCCAATCAGAGCGACTGTATGCAAATTAACCCAACCATGGCGGCCAGCAGCCACGGAGCTGGAGTAAGCAGGAGGCTTGGTTGCCCCAATGATGGAGGAAGCCAAGCTTCCCAGCTGGCTCTGAGCTCCACTCAAGGCAACAAAGTTTCAATTATAGAAGGTAAATAAACCCCAGATACCTGCTTCTAGTCGCCATGGCCACAGAGCTGGAGCGAATTAAAAAAAAAAAAAAAAGGAAAGGCTGGGAGCTTCGGTCGCTGGGGGATTTGGGCAGCCTGAAAACGGCCCTCAGTCCCTCACCCAGGCTGGCAAGGCACCCCAGAGGGGACCCCTACCCTGAAGTGGCTGTGGCCATCCTGAAAACAGCCATCAGCCCC
The DNA here is from genome assembly GCF_963259705.1 of Myotis daubentonii. Classification (NCBI taxonomy): domain Eukaryota; kingdom Metazoa; phylum Chordata; class Mammalia; order Chiroptera; family Vespertilionidae; genus Myotis; species Myotis daubentonii. The sequence goes on along the minus strand of NC_081850.1, from coordinate 29,738,547 downwards.
TCACCCAGGCTGGCCAAACCCCCATTGGGTGAGGGTGCCCACTGGAGGGCTTGACCAACCTCCAAACAGCCATCAGCCCCTCACCCAGGCTGGCCAGGCACCCCAGCAGGACCCCCACCCTGATCCAGGACACCCTTCAGGGCAAACCAGTCGGCCCCCACCCATGCACCAGGCCTCTATTCTATATAATAAAAGGGTAATATGCAAACTGACCCTAACAGCAGAACGACTGGGAATGACTGGTCACTATGACACACACTGACCACCAGGGGGCAGATGCTCAATGCAGGAGCTTCCCCCTGGTGGTCAGTGCATTCCCACAGGGGTTGCTCTGCTCAGCCACAAGCCAGGCTGATGGCTGCCAGCACAGCGGTGGTGGTGGGAGCCTTTCCTGCCTCCTCAGCAGCACTAAGGATGTCCAACTGCAGCTTAGGTCTGCTCCCTGCTGGCAAGTGGACATCCCCCGAGGGCTACCGGGCTGCCAGAGGGATGTCTGACTGCCAGCTTGGGCCCGATTCCCCAGGGAGCAGACCTAAGCCAGCAGGTGGAGATCCTCAGAGGGGTCCCATGCTGCAAGAGGGCATAGGCTGAGCTGAGGGACCCCCCGAGTGCACAAATTTTTGTGCACCGGGCCTCTAGTAGTATATAATAATTATGGATCTCTTTGAATTAGTCAACAATACTTGGTCATCAAAATGCTTTAATTTTTAAGCTAAATATAAATGTTATAAAGTATGAATTAAGTTCTAAACCCCTCTCCTAAATATGAAAAAAGTTAGTGGGCCAATGTTAATAGGATTTCTTAGAGAGAATCCTAGAAGGAAATAGAGATATGTCTTCATATCTACGCTAGCCTATGGGGAGCTGGCTGCTTTTGCTTGATGCAGAAGCAGAGAGTGAGTACAATATAGCAGAACTGAATCTTAGTCCAAGATTGGGACTGTGGCCATCTACTTCTTCCTTGTTTAAGTTCATAGGATGCTGTGGTACCCGTGATTTCTCTCAGGGAATAGGTACCTCCAATAGAACCCAATAAAAACCAAATCACATCTAAGGCATGGTAACAAACATAGTCATATATTGCCAACCAATGCAACCCATGGGGAAATCACCCCGATTGAGCACGTCCTGCTCTCGGAGCAGTATGAGAACAGGGTGACAAGGGCTGGATGCCACTGCCATGTAACTTCTTGGTTCACTACATCCATTAATAGACTCTCCTCTTAAAAAAAACCAACCACACACCAAACACCCACTTTTATGGGTCCTGGGGTTTCGGTAAGCAATTTCCGCTAGTACTTCCTCATGCTGAACAGAAGTGATCCAAAACAGCATGTCTGTTGAATTCTCTGAATGAGATTATTACCTTATTCTCCACTAGCTCCATTAGACCACTGCTATGCATGGCCCAAAACAAATTTGTTAATTTTTCTTTTATCTAATTTTAGCTCAATTGTATATTTGCCTGTAGTAAGTCGGTGTTTCTCAAAGAGTGATTTATGAACCAGCTGGGTGAGAATTACCCAGGGTGCCATTTCAAATGCAAAAGTTAGGGCCTTAGAGCTCTTGAATTAGAATCTCTAAGGTTGCCTTACCTGGTTTGGCTCAGTGGTTTCAAGTTCAATTCCTGTCAAGGGCACATGCCAGGGTTGCAGGCTCAATCCCTAGTAGGGGGAGTGCAGGAGGCAGCCAATCAATGATTCTCTCATTTCTCTCATCATTGATGCTTCTCTCTCTCTCTCTCTCTCTCTCTCTCTCTCTCTCTCTCTCTCTCTCTCTCTTCCTCTCCCTACCCCTCTGAAATCAATAAAAATATATTTTTTTTAAAAAAGAGAGAGAGTATCTCTAGGGTCAGGCTCAGGAACCTAAATTTTTAATAAGAACTCCAGGTGATTCTTATGCACACTGAAATTTGAGCACCCTTACAAGAAGACATTTTCCTTTGATTAGGGCTTATAGCCACCACAAATGGATCTTCACAACTAATTTATTTTGGAGATCACTTCATTCAGCACCCACATGTTTAAATGAAGCGGTGGTTGTATTCCAAAAATATTTGATTATTTCAATGAGAAGCCAGCCTTCCAGTCTATTTCTGACATAGTAATAATTATCATTTATAAGGGATTGAAAATATGCTTGGTGAGTAATATGCCATTTTCACTAATAAAGATAATCCTAGACCTAGGCAGGGTAACTTAAAAAGCATAATTTATAATATACTAATACTATGGTCACTTGGTTCAGGCAGTATTTAGAATAATAATAACTAAATATGCAACTAAATATGGCTATCACCATAATAACAACTATATATGGCTATCGCGATTATAAGGTAATTCAAAAATATTTTGGTAAAATTATTCTTTGGAGTAATCAGTGACTGGAAGTTCAAACTTGTTTCTTGTATAGTAGAAATGAGCCTCCTTGGGGGCATTGATATTGTTATCAAACCCTTCTGTTAGGTTCTTATTTGCCACTTCCATGAATTTTGATACTGAATGTTCTACTCATGCTCTTCTTCTTAGGTCAGTATTGGCAAACTACGGCCTGTCAATAAAATTCAGCCTATGGCCAGCCTTTGCACTGCCCACAAGCTAAGAATGTTGTTTCCTACATGGTTTATGTGGTGAAAAAAAATTAAAAAGATGATGTTGTATCATGTAAAAATTATGTGAAATTCAAATTTAAGTGCCTATAAATGAAGTTCTATTAGAACACTGTCAGGTTGATTTGTTTATCTACTGTCTGTGGGTACTTTCATGTGACACACACAGACTTGGGCAGTTAGTTGCTTGCTACAGAGATCATATATCCCACAAAGTCTAAAATACTATACGGCTCTTTCCAGAAAAATTTTGTGGACTCCTCTTCTAGAATGGGGGTTTTCTAAGTGTATTCTTTGGACCAGCAGCATCAGTGTCACAGAGAATTTGTGGTTAGAAATTCAGGCCTCATCTAGACGTGCTGAATCAGAAATTATGGAGGTAAAGTGGGTATGGGAGTTGGTCTCACATTCTGTGCATTATAAGCTTTCTTGTTGATTCTGCTTCATGCTACAGATTAAGAACCACTACCACCTGGGTTTGGGCCTTGTTTTATGGGTGCAATAAGCCAAAATTATTTGAAAAGGTAAGTTAGAATGTATATGAAAGAGTTATGATTTATTCATTTTTTAATATTGCATTTACAAGAAAGACATACAAACATGTAGAAGAAAATGAGCATTGGTAAACATTCTTTGCTGTCAGAGAAATAGCTTTTGGTAGAGAAAAAAATGCAGCCTTGCTTTAGGGGTTACTTTAATTTAACAGGCTTTATAAAATTACCTCGGAGTAGCTTTGATAAATCAGGAAAATGAGATGGCAATCTTTCTAGGAGCTGAATCTCAGCGGTACTTAAAAGGCTTACCGTTTGGTTTATAAAAAAGAAAATACAACATAATTCAATTACTTATATATGAAGTTAAAGAATCCAACCTGAAATTATACGTGGAAATCAAATTGACTTCAACAGAAGGGAGAGAAAATAAATTCAGCTTCTTTTTGAAGAAGAACCTGACCCTGATGTCCTATCATTTGACTCATACGTGTCATGAACACCAAGTGCTCACCCCCATATGGCTGACATTTCTGCATCGACTATTGAAGAAGAGGCTGCTTAGTCCCAATCTGAATAAAACTGTGGGGACAGATGAGGATGAAAGGAGGCGTGGAGACAAATCATTTAAAAATAAAATATAATGAAACAACCCAGTCTAAGCGAGGTTGCTGTTTTGAACAGCACGCTCAAGAAAACGCTTGGATGGCTCTTAACATTCCACTCTAATTAAATGAATGGCTCAATGTACCATTCCATCCTCATTCGTGATATTTATTTCAGGATATTAATAAATATTTAATTTCAGTTCTATTTACTAGTACAATAAAACCCGAGGTGATAAAAAGAAGAAAATGATATGGTTACTAAAGCCAGAATGAAATGTTGCTGATAAAAACGGAGATAGTAATTGAGCGGTATGGTCTTAGGAGGCTGGCTGGCACTGCCCATGGGGAGCCAATAAGCAGATTAGGCAACAGGTTTAGTTTTCCAAAGAGCACTGTAAATGGATATAAGAGGCTTCGTTTTCAATTATAGAAGGATGGCTCCGCTGGAGTACTTAAAAGCTCAGCTTTTGCAGTCTGGCTGTTTAGGTTGGAGTCCCAGCATTGCCTGTTACCATGTGGGTAACCTTTGGCATGGTACAAAATCAATTCCCCCCCCCCCCATCTCTGTTTTCTATCAAAAGAAGAGAATGATGACATTATCTACTTCAGAGAGTTGCTGTGAAAATGATATGAGAGCCATACAAAGCCCCTACCCACGGCTGGGCACACAGTGAACATTCAGAAGTGTGAGCTAGTGTAACTGTCACTGGTAATTGTGAATCACTTATCGGCAAGGTGGTGATGATAATAAGGGAGGAGAGAATGCTGTAAAAGATGATTCAGTTTGCCAACAAGTCAGAGCTCCCTCATAAATCAGGTCCTATTGCTCACTAAAATCTCTCTCTGGATCAGCTTTGGAACTATTTAGTAGTCCTCTTCCATAAAAGCTGTTTTGACAGCCCAGGTGGCATGGCTCAGTGGTTGAGTGTCGATATAGGAACCAGGAGGTCACAGTTCCATGCTTGGTTGGGATGCACGCCTGGGTTGAGGATCCCCAGTGGGGCCTATGCAGGAGGAAGACAATCAATGATACTCGCTCATCATTGATGTTTTTATCTGTCTCTCTCTCTCCTTTTCTCACTGAAATCAATAAAAAAATATACATAAGAAAAAAAAAGAAGCTGTTTTGACAACCTGTGCATGGGTTCTCCAAAGAGAAAGCTCATAGCTATACCTGGCAATCATTTCATTGAACACTGAAGTTACCCAGCTTAAAAAAATAAAATCCAGGCTCTATTCTAATCCAAGTGGGTGATAAAGACTTTCACTTAGGAGATTTTTCTTTTAGATTCTTTGCTAAAATATGCAAATGGAATGTAGTCAATAAAGCATGCTTGTCCTTATGCCTTGACCTGTAAATTCCAAATGTTTCCACCTGGTGGTGAGACATCTGGATGCTGCCCCTGCCCTGCTGTGCTCTTCTGTCCTTAGGGTGTGTTGCTGACGCAGCTCTAACACCTGACTTCAGTCCGCATGCGTGATAGACTATTTCTGGTTAAGAGTCCAAGGACATAGGCTTAGTATAAAGAGTAAAAAAAAACACCCCTCCATCTACAAGTAGGGGCGCTATCTATACAGACGCATTTTACAAACACAAGTGCTAACACCTTGCTCTGGGACAAGTGTTGCTGCCCATCACCAGGACAGTTGACCCTTGATCCCTAATTCAAGGCACTATTGAAATGACAGAGCCAGACAGCACCTTGTTTTTGGAGAACATAAAGGTGGCCTTCTATCATGTCTAACCAGAAGAAGTTATTGTGGCCACAGATATGTCATCTGCTTCTTCTTGTCAGTGGTTACAATTGGTGTTGCAGGGAGTATGGGTGAGAAATTGCAGTGTGATCAATCTGCTTCTTCCTAGAGTCTCAGCATACAGGCAGCAAATAGTTCCTAAGGGTATATATATTATGCTACGGTAGGTCTGGGGGACATTATGGTAAACATGATAAGCTCATGTCAAGGAACGTAGCCATCTAATTAAAAATATATTTTTATATTATAACAAAGACTAGTAGATATGCGATGGCATAGAATGGACATTTTCAATGTATGTTTATAATAAAACAAGGAAATCCAACTAAATTCTCCCTGATGGACTTGTTCATGTCCTTCTACCATAGGATTACATTAATGGAAAAAACTGAAAAGCAGAAGTTTGCCTTTGTTTTTTAATTTTTATTGACTTTAGTGGGGAAGGGAAAGAGGTAGGAACATCAAAGATGAGAGAAAATCATTGATCAGCTGCCTCCTGTACTCCCCCTACTAGGGATCAAGCCCACAACCTGGGCCTGTGCCCTGACCAGGAATCAAACCATGACCTCCTGGTTCATAGGTCAACACTCAACCACTTCTGCTTTTGCTCAACAGAAGTTTTTACTCATGTGAAAGTACCTGCTGATGACACTTTGAAAACAAGATAATCTGTAACCACAGTTTAAATCAATTACCCTCTTTTAGGCACAGAAATGACTCCATTCCCATCATTCTCTTCAAATGTTTTCACTCTCTCTTCTGTACTTATCTGGGATCTCAGAGAACTCTAGTCCTTCAGAGTCATGGTTTTGGAGAGTCTGGGGCTTTTGTTTGAATTTCCTATACTATTTATGCTTTCCCTTCTTCACCAAGAATTAGCATCTCAAAAGAAGATGATAATTCACACCCACTAGCCTCCAGGGTTTCCAAATCCCAGGACCTAGCCTGGCAGAGGTATTGAAACCTATGTTTCTGGGTGGGAGTGGTCACCTATTTACTGCCAACACCTTCAGGCAGCCATCTGGGGACAGGTACAAAATGTCTCACCAATCATTTGGACTTGAACTTCATTCTGAATGAAGAACTTGACATGAAAGGGTCAAAAATTGTATTTTGTTTACCTGAGTTGGCCTTGACTTGAGAGTCAAGTATCAACTAGCAAAATCTCTAAAAATATTCTCTATTTTCATTTGAAGAAACCGTCTTGAAAGATTACTTTTGGAGGCTACGGGAGAATATATTTTAATGTAAAATGCTTTGGTTGTTGATGAGATGGTTTGTTTTTTGGTTCATCAGCAAGATGGCACTTTGATAAATCACAGATTGCTCAGTGCCTAAAGAGGCACATTATGACAGTTTTCATCACAAGGTGATATAAAGGGGCACATGAAGAGGTGCTTCAGATCACACTAGGGCTGGTGGGTGATGGTGCCCATGGTGTCACTAAGAACCAGGGCGAGCTTTTATTTATTAACATGTGCTCACAGTTTTCTGATCCACCTGAACTTTTTCTTCAATCACTTCAGAACTGAATTTGATCTGAATCTTACTGCTTATAAATAAATGGGTAAATGGAAGGTAACCCAGCCAACCAGAAGACCTCTTTGAAAGGAAATGGACTGTGCAAATTTTTTTCTGCCTTGATTTTTTTTCTGCCTTGAGTCCTTCTGTGTGATAGCATTGGATATGAATGAACAGCTGCTCACTGATTCATTCTCACTTATTTTCATGCACCAGTTAATACTCTCTCCATGTCAAATCCTTTCACCAAGCCTTTTGGAAATCAGAGCCATTGCATAGTCCACAGGTATCTGATTTGGACACATATGTAAAGACATCACCTCTGGCCCTAGCCAGTTTGGCTCAGTGGATAGAGTGTCAGCCTTCACACTGAAGGGTCCCAGGTTCGATTCCAGTCAAGGGCACATGCCTGGGTGGTGGGTTTGATCTCCAGTAGGGGGTGTGCAGGAGACAGCCAATCAATGATTCTCTCTCATCATTGATGTTTCTATCTCTCTCCCTCTCCCTTCCTCTCTGAAATCAATAAAAATATATTTAAAAAAAGACATCACCTCTGACTTCAAATTTCTCTTTTGATGTGATTTTTTTTTTCATTTTAATATTCATAACACAATATTCTGTCCTATGTATCTAGGTAAAATATTACCTCATTTCATCACTGAAAGTAAATATCAAGTCCTTTCACTCCTTGATTTGCTTTTAAGTCTTAAGGGGAGAATTATGATATTCATATACTGGTTCAGACAGATTCTAGGATCCTAATGGGAGTGACTGTATGAGATTAATGCTAAAGACAAATATGCAAACATATAATACAGCAAGAAAGAAAAGAGTTATCAAATCACATTATCACTGGGTGGTGGTGGTAGGGATATAAATAGTGCCAAATGAATGGCATAACTATAATTTTCATCTTTCAAATATTGCTGTGGCACTATGGAGACTAGTCTGAGAAGCTGATCTTATTTGCTTCCTCCTGTTTTTTTTTTTTTTTTTGTTAATTCTCACTTAAGGATACTTTTCAATTGATTTTTAGAGAGAATGGAAGGGAGAGAAACACAGAGAGAAACATTGATGTGAGAGAGACACAATAGATTGATAGCCTCCCACACATGCCCATACCAGGGCTGGAGATAGAGCTTGCAACTGACGCATGTGCCCTTGACCAGAATCAAACTTGGGACCTTTCAGTCCTTGGACTGATGCTCTATCCACTGAGCCAAACTGGCCAGGGTTCATCCTGGCTTCTTTTGGGCATTGGGCAAATGGGCCAATACTTATTTTCAAGGCTGATCTCATCTTTTCTGGCTGTTGAGTAGACTTTGCACTTCAGTTGATGAGGGCATATGAGAAATGAACCAGATAAATTGCTTGATTAGGATCTTCATGAACCAGAACTGATGAGAGGGGCACACATTTACTTGTGAATTAAGAACCAAATACATCTTCCTGGGGCTTGATGATGACATATATATTTACGTTCTCCCCACTATGTGCCATTTACTAATTATAAACCTTGGGTCATTCCACATTACAGCATTTGGTGGAATTTTTGCACCAGCATATGGTGTTTGAATAGTGACCCTGCTTCTTTTGCAAGTCTTATCTCAGTCTATTAATGGCATTCTGGTTAGACAAACTCTCACCTTCTTCCTATGTTTTTGGGAATATGAAGAAGGAAACCCAACTGATGATTCAGCCCTTTTTGAAGTCAGTTTGATTATTATTTCTTCAATAGTATGAGCTTCTATTACCACAATAAACAAACAAATATAAATCCTCCTGAATGAATAGATGGTATGAACAAAAACAGACAGAATTTACAATTTTTATAAAGATGAAGTTATATGAGGCCAGAATGGAATAAGCTTACATTCTTGGCACTGTATACAACATGTAGTCCTGGCTTACAGATAGCTATCTTCTTTCTGTATTCTTAAATGGTGCGTGTGTGTGAGAGCTCTCAAGTGTCTCTTCGTATAAGGACGATAATCCTATTAGATCAATGCTCTTCCTTCCTACCTCATTTAACTTTAGTTACCTCTATAGAGGGCCTATTTCCAAATACAGGCATATTGGGGGTTGGGGCTTCAATATATGACTCCGGGGGAAATATGTCATTCAGTCCATACCAGTTACACAGTATTATTATAGTATAAACTTATATTAATATGTTATTAAAGACCATTCCAGCTCTTTGCATCAGCTTTCTCTTAAAACAGCACCAAATAAATCAGAAAAATAAAGAAGAAAGAATGTATTCTGGTGTGAGCATTCACTATAATGAAACTATTCTTGCTTATATGACCATTTTTATTTTTACACCATTTTCTATATTTATGTCAATATAAACACTTCTTTCCAGCAGAAAATATTTTTATTAGGTAAAATAATCAAATTCACTGTATTTGAATGCATGTAATTTTTTACTGTTGAAAAAACAAACTTATCTAATTTGCTGTCTTTTGTGTTTATGTGCATTTGTTTGCCATAGGAGATTGCATAGATTTCTTTTTTAAAATCTCCTCTGTTGAGTAGAGTCTGATGAATACAGAAATGCAACAGGTAATATTCACAATCAAATAATGGGATCAAGAAACACAGAAACGATGTCAGTTATTATACAGTCTGAGATGATTATTGTCTTAGTATACATGCCTACTCGAAGGCATGCCAAGGGGCCTTTCTTTTGAATTTTGGACTGGATAATGTATTGACTTTTTATTTACTTTTATTAGTTTTAAATCCTCACCCAAAGATATGTTTCTTATTAATTTTTAGAGAGAGAAAGGGAAGGGGGGAGAGAGAGAGAGAAAAAGAGAGAGAGAGAGAGAGAAATTGATGTGAGAGAGAAACATCGATGGGTTGCCTCCCCTACATGCCCTGACCTGGGATTGAACCCATAACCTCAGTATGTGCCCTGATAGGGAATCAAACCCGCAACCTTTTGGTGTACAGGACAATGCTGCAACCAACGAGCCACCTGGCCACAGCAGACCTTTTCATTTTTTAAATGTTAATATCTAGTAACGAGAGAGTGCTTTTTTAAAAATTAAAATGGTCTGTTCCCATCACAGATTGTCTTCTTTGTACCAGAATTGGATCTCAATACAACGAAGCACATCATGCAGACATGCCATCAATTAGGAGCAGTAACCCTGGAATACAACCGGTGAGGGAGCACTTACACTTGTCAAGGGAGAGGCCAGTGAAGGCAAAAGGGGGGCCACTGCATGTTAATGTTCTCAGAAGTCATTCTGTGGGCTGCCAACGTGGCACACATTAGTAGCCCGGATCTGGAGACCGATTGATTTGACTAAGAAACCGACCCGGAGTCACGGTGAAGGTTGCTTCTCAACGTAGAACCTCTCAGTATGATCGTGCTTTTCTAGCCCAACACTCCAAGCAAGACAGTACTCTTAGCGCTGCATTTATCCTAAAAAGAAACCAGTTTTTGTTTGTTTCATATAAAGGTGCTGAGCAGGCTAGTGGTGGCTCTGAATCCATGGATAACCCCGGACCTGCCTGAAGAGCCTGCTGTAAAGATGAGAAGTTACACTGCAGTCCTGGGGATACTGCTTGGGCATAGTTTGAAAACAACTAATTTATTTAAACAAGTATGATGACCTGCTTCATTCAGACCCTCTAAAATGTGGACATTCCCTTCTTGCACAAGCAGAAGCTCAGTGCCCTGGCCCGTGCCTACCCCTTGTCTACTGCTTCAGCTTCCTCGAGTAGTGGCTTCAGGATTAGCTCCCACCATAGACATTGTAAGTTGGCCATTTTTACTAAAAGAAATTCTCAAACAACTTCCCTACACACGATGAGGGATGCCATTCCAGCCTTAGACTTCTGTTTCTGAACTGGACAATATTTATTCACAGTTCTTGTGCATTTGCTTGAGAAATAGGTATCCCTTTTACCTGAGGCATTGTAAGAATCAAATACTTCATTTTGAAAGGGCTCCGAGGAAAGCAATCTTTCTGTCAGATATGTATGTGTCTTAAACTAGTTTTGACAAACTATTATAGCTATATTCTCAAGCTTTTAGACTTATTTCCAAATAAAAATACCTTCAAGTCCATTTTAGAATGCAGGAAAAGTAATTTTTTTATTTTTTTGCGCCAAGATTTCCATTCTCTATCTCGAAATATTTATATTTATCTAAATGCTTTTATTATGTTAAAGGCCCTGAAATGGCTTTAAAGTGAGTAGATTTATGTCTGCCATTAAGAAAACATTTTCATAGAGGTATTAATTAAGAAGTATCAAGAACTGCCTGGCTGGCATGGCTCAATGGTTGAGCATCAACCTATGGACCAGAAGGTCATGGTTTGATTCCTAATCAGGGCACATGCCCGGGTTGCCGCCTCAACGCCCAGTAGGGGGCGTGCAGGAGGCAGCCAATCAGTGATTCTCTCTCATCATTGATGTTTCTATCTCTCCTTCTCCTTTCCTCTCTGAAATCAATAATATATATATATATTTTTAAAAAGAAGCATCCAGAACTTAGAAATAAATTTAGCATTACAAATGGTTGTAACCAACATAGATCTGATTAGTCTAACTGTAGGAATAACCAAGAGATTATCAGGAAATGCATGGCTCAGGAGATTTGGGGCATCCATTTTAATGATTCCCAGTGGCTTGTCATTTTTTTTCTTACGTGAAAATCCACAGCAGGCGTTCCAGACAGGTTCAGCTTTTACTGGGACCCAGGCTCCTTCCATCTTGTGGCATTATCTTGTCAGGAATCTTAGTTTTCTCCAGCTAATAGATCAGAAAGGAAACCACAGGGAAAGCATCCCCGATTCTTAATCATTTCCCATAGGAAGTGTCACTCATCCCTTCTGTTCATGTTCCATTGGTGCAAATACTGTGGTGTCACCCGCCAGCAAAGGAGTTGGGAAATACACATTCCCTCCTAGGCAGCTGCTTCTCAGGAACAGCTCCACACTTACTCCGCCGAGGGGTGGCCCACCTGAGCCTGTCCGCATATTTCCTAACTTTTGGAGGAGGATAAGTCGCAATGATATTCATCCATTAACCTCTCTCTGGGAGAGCATAAAGAATAAGCATATGGTCATAAGCCATAATTGGAGCGCTCACTCTTCCTTTTCATTTGTAGGGTGCTTTTCCTTCTATTTCTATTTAATTTGCTAAAGTGATCAGGAGATGAAGATAAGAGAATGGGGGGTTCGCATTTGGGCTCCAAGCCAGGCAGCTTAGCCATAGAGATTTCATTTTTAAATTTAATTTTAATGAAAGTGGACAGCTAGAGATGGAACAAAATTCAAGAAATGGAAATTAAAGAATAAAATCAAATCCTGGGGGAGCACCCACTTAAAGATTTATACAGGCTTCTGAATGAGAATAACAGTATTTCACATCATTCTCATGTCTATTGGTGATAAAGACACAGCTGTACATTGATATCTGTGACAAAATTATAGATACATTTAAAATATGTTTTCGATAAATACATATACACTTGTGTATCATACTGCACTTCACTTCTAAATGGCAAACTATGTAATGCATTATATAATGGTAATAGCAATACTACTGCATAAGCTACACACATATATCATAATTAGCTAATTTTTTTCCATTTTCTTATACCTTTATGAAATGGCATTCAGCTTATTAATTTATAGTAGAGTCTTAAAAGGCATTTCATTTTGAGATTCTGCATCTTCAATCCTAAAAGAACAGCAGGATCACATAAAAAGAGACCCAACATTTGTCAAAGGAGAAATATGAAGACCTGGCCTTTAGAAGACCTTCAACTATTTTCTTGCCAATATCTGAGCATCCCGTGCCCTATTGTTCTTGATAATTTTGTGCAGAAAATTATCTACAGTAACATTTTCCCCCCTATGCATGCACCAAGTCTGCCAAATTCTGCTGAACACTGCTAAAGAATGTCACACTAAAGGGTAGATTGGTGCCAAAACGCACTCATGTTGGCCAATCTTACCCAGGCTCTCAATAGTGTCTGTGAATCCCATTAGCTTTCCATTATACCACTTAATTTTCACTTCTCACAGATACTGTCAAACCTTCCCAAGTCTCCTCAAATTTTCAGCTCATCCATCTTTTCCCCAAGTCCAGGAACTTACTTAAAATCACTGGAGAAAACTCTTAGACTTTTTGCTGTCCAGGCTACAAGCTGCCTCCATCTTTCTCTTTTTCCTGTTGGGTGAGGAAGACTTGAATTTCCATCTAATAACTGATCTACCATATATTTGAATTCTGGAACCTTTCCCCTCTGGATCTCTTAGACACACAGCAAACCCCCCAGCCTTCAACTGCTTGCATCTTGAATTCTCCTTCACTTCTGGATGTGTTACACCAGAATTCCATGATGGATGGCTTTCCAGCAACGAAAAAGAGAAAAAAAAAGTAAAGAACTTTCCTTCTATCTAAACTACCTCTGCAAATTCTATTCTCTCTTGTCTCCCCTTCACAGTCAAAATTCTTGAAGGTGTTATCCATATTTTTTGTCTCAATTTCCTGAACTCATCCACTGTTATTTTTCTCTTGCTATATACCCCTGACCTTGCTCACGCATGCTGTCAGTTCCTACATGCTGCAAATAGGACCGCTTTTCAGAGATCTTGCTTGACTTCTTGGAAGCATTTGACGCTGTTGAAATCTTTTCTTCATGAAAATACTACTCTCTTGCCTCACTTGGCACAACTTTCTCTTGGTTTGCCTCCTTTCCTCTGGCTTCTCCTTATTTTCCTTTGAGTGCTCCTTTTGCTATACTTCCACTTTACATATGGATGACCTTCATGGCTCAGTTCTAGTTTTTTTAGCCACCCCACTGTTATTGGGCTAATACAGGAACCGGGTAAACTCATCTACTCCCAAAGCTTCAAAAACCATTAGTGAATTGATGACTCACAAATCGACTTTTCCATCACTGACTTCTTTTCTAGGCTCCAGTGCTATTTATCCAACTGCTACTGAACATTTCCACATGCATATTTCATAGACACCTTAAGCCTAATATGTTGAGAAGTGCACTGATGTTCTTAACTCTCTTTTACACTTAATTCTCCTCGTGTTTTCTTTCTTCTTCTTCTTCTTTTTTTTAAATCTGAGCTCAGATCAAGTGTAGAAACCTTCATAATTACAAAGGTCAGTAGTCAAACCTTTTCATCATTGCTCAGAAATGATCAGCCTTACCAATACACGTCCCCACCTCCCCACCCTCAATCTCATTTATCCATCAGCAAATCCTCAGTTCTTCACTGTCATCTTTATAAACATAAGTTCTCTCTCTCTCTCTCTCTCTTTCTTTCGTTTATTGTTTTAAATTACTTTACACTTTTGCTTCTCAGAACTAGCGAGATCATGCTTCAGGTGGACCGGTCGGTCTTCTGATGCGCAGATTTGGCTATTTTCATCACTGACCCACCTCAGTAGGAGCAGATCTCAGAGAATTCTTCTTGTGTTTTCTACCCCTGAAATGCTATTGCCTTCCTACTTAGGACACCTTTCACATCTACTAAATCACCATATCATTCAGCTTCTATTGTCAAATTGCTTTCTGGGTACTACTCTTCATTCCTACAGCTACTACCCAGGTCCAAGCAAAAGTCATTCCTTTCTCAAAGGTTGCCACATTTTCTTAAATGGCCTTTCCTTTTTCAATCTCTCTCCCCTAATACACTCTCCACAGTGCACACATGAGAATATGATTATGACATTCACCTGCTTAAAATCCTTGAGAACTTGCACATTGCTCTTATGATAAAGTTCAAGCATTGGGACAGGTCATAACTGATTAGGTCCTTCATGGTCTGACCTCAGTCTTATCATGCATCCTCCATCTCAAATTCTACTGTCCAGACATATTGAACTTCTAACAATTCCTTGAAATATAACTTGCCCTTGCCCATCTCTAAACCTTCATGTCTCATTTCCCTTCTCTGGAACATTCTTTAGCTCTCCTCTTTTCTGGTTGATTTTGTTCACCCTTCTAGTCTTACGATATACATTACTTCCTCAAGTAGCCCTTCTTGGATTCTTGGATTAGCTTAATAAATACCACTGAAATATGATTTAACATTTATGCATTTCCCTTATCATAATTCAATACTTTACTATTGTTGCCTGTATATTAGTTTCCTCTTACTGTTGTAATTACCAAAAACTTTGTGGCTTAACACAGCCACAGTTTTATGATATTATAGTTTTGGAGGTCAGAAGACTAAAATGGGTCAGCAATTCTGTGTTGGTTCTGGAGGCCTGGGAAAGATTTCATTTGCTTAAGGGTTTTATTTTCACAAGATTGACTACAGTCCTTGGCTCATGACCCCTTCTTCCACCTTCAGGGACAGCAGGGTCGGCTCTTCAAATCTCCCTCTCTGCACTCTGTCATTGCATCTCCTTCTCTGACTCTGTCCCTCCTGCCTCCTTCTTTCCCTCATACGGACCCTTATGATTACAATGGGCCACCTGGATAATCAGGATAATCTCTCCACCTTAATATCCTTAATTTAATCACATCTGCAAAGCCCCCCATTTAATATATTTTGTATTGATTTCAGAAAGGAAGGAAAAGGTAGAGACAGAAACATCAATAACGAGAGAGAATCATTGATTGGCTGTCTCCTGCACGCCCAATACTGGGGATCGAGCCAGTAACCCAGGCATGTGCCCTTGACTGGAATCAAACCCAGGACCCTTCAGTCTGCAGGCCAATGCTCTATCCACGGAGCCAATCCAGCCAGAGCCAAAGTTCCCTTTGCCATGCAAGCTCACATGTGCCAGGTTCTGGAGATTAGAAGAAGACATCCTAATGGGAGTGATAGTCTGCCTCCCAAATATATGTTTAAATGTCTATTTTTCTTAGTAGGTTTATGAAATATCCTTTGTTCCCCTCATGATGCCTAAGGCCTAGCACAGTGCCTGGCCCAGGAGAGGTGTTCAGTACTTGCTATAAAGAGTTCTAGTTGTAATTTCAATTTATTGATATATATATGTAGATATAACAAATGTATGTACCTTTAACAAGTATAAATTATGAACTGCCACCATACATCAACCAAATGAAATTGGAAATAGTATTTTTCTTGTTCTGCTTTGTTGCCCCTTTCATTTTTTTGTCGGAACTAGTTTTCATCCTGTCATGGAGTAAGAACTCAGGCCCTATTGCTTCTCTGTCCACTTATAGGTGATGAAACAATCTACTAAATTACAAAACACAGTTTTAATTTCATAATTAAAATGCCCCATCTTATGAATATGTCACAAATCTGGGTTTCCTCTAGGGTTGCATCACTTTTCCTCCTCTCCACTATATCTTCTCTATGGTGGTTCCTGCCCCCTTCACTGTAGCAATAGAATGGAGGGAGGAGAGTTAAGTGGGACAGAAGGCATTACTTGGCTGAATCTGTGCAAGTGATGTAATTGCAGTTCTCTCTGGTTGAAAGCTGACTCTAGTGTTCATTCATGGAATATTGGAGGATACCTCTCTCACTCTATCCCTGAGGAGCTCTCTCCTACACCCCCTCGGTTCTTAAAAGTCATCCTTAGCCTCTACCTGCTGTAGAAGTTCCTTCAGCTGAACTGCTTGGGAAGGTTAAGTGAACCCCACTGCAGCTTCCTCTCCTGTGTGTTTCAAAAGCGGTCCCAGGGGAAATGCTCATGAATCCATTGTCCCTATAAAGTGGGGGTGCCATTAGCGTCTTCACACCAGCCCTCTCTTCTGCTGCAAGAGACGACTTTACACAGCTTCCTGCTCATGAACTTAAGCTTAGCTAAGACGCTCGTCCACTATGCTCTCTAAGTTGAGTACTCTTTTTAAAGACCCTTTGGTGTGTGTGTGTGTGTGTGTGTGTGTGTGTGTGTGTGTTGGGGGGAAGCATTCACAAGACACCTCTTTCCAAATAAAACCTCGACAAAAATCCTTAGAGAACCAAACCGAAACCAAAAAACAAAATCTGTCTAGGGATGTGAGAGGTTAAACTCATGCAGCTGGATCATCAACAGCTATTGTTGAAACTTCTACCTCACTTTTGAATATACCTGGCACATCCTACCTGAGTTAAATAATGAGTATTAAGTATGTGCCTCTGTACTAAGTCTTGTCTTATCAACCCTTTCAACTCAGTGAGAAAGGCATTGACGTCGTCTTCGTTCTAGAGATGAAGAAACCAAGGCTCGGAGACATTAAGGCATACGCTAAAGATCACATTGTTGATAAACAGTGGACCCGAAACTCACCACCAGGGTACAAAGCCAGAACTATGCCTTTTCATATGACAACATTCACCACACTTTCTTTGTTTAAATGCCCGTCTCCCATATCAGATTGTAACTTCTTTCCTAGTCCCTTCACCATTCTTAGAGTAATGCACATGTATGTTGGAACGCTAATATAATTCTCAGTTTTTAAAATGCATTGCAAGATAGTGTATTGTTTCACATGCTAGGGATGAAGGAGTGACTTTTCTATTGAATAATAAGGACAAACAAAAAAGCAAAATAAGTTTAAGAAGAAAAAAGACCCCAAAGTATAAAATGCCTTTATTATAATATCCAATTAAAAAATAAACAGTATGGTCATTTGTTTTTGTCTACAAAAGACCCAAAATTAACCTTATGCTGAATTTCACACTCATTTTATAGATGTGCAAGAGGCTGTGACCAGCTGCTGCAGGAAAGGAGCTATTTGTATGATTGTAGAGATGTAACGCACATTGGCCACTGCCAAGCTTCCCTTATCGAGCTTCAGCATCAAAACAAACAAACAAACAAACAAACACAAAACACTATGCTTCTTTGGAGTAGACTTTAATCTTAAAATTAGGTAACTGACTCTATCTTTGCTTTAGTTTCGAAAAGAGGATTGCGCGAATTCCAGCCCGTGGGTAAATCTGGTCCACTGCCTATTTTTATAAATAATTTCATTGTTACACAGTCATGTCCAGCCATTTACGTTTTACATATGACTGTTTTCAGATAAAATGATAGAGTTGCTGCAGAGTCTTTATGACTCACAAGGTCTAATACAGGTGCAACGTAAACCTTTGTAGAAAAGGCTACTGACCCTTGCCCTAGAAAGCTTAGATTGGCATTTGCCTTTGTATAAGACGCTGCAAAATGAGGCTGCATACCGTGTTGCCCCAACTGTTTATCAAATGTGCAAAAGTGACTTTTTAACTTTTGTCTGTCATTTTTTTATCTTTAGATTTTACCTTAGTTTCTTGTCTTTATTATATTTTCTGTATATCTTTCGCAACTTTAAATTTATTTTATTTTACTGTATTTCATGACTTTCAAAAGCTTCCTTAAGTTCCTTTGAAATAACATGTCATAAAAATAAAATATATTTTGCAAGTTGGCTCAAAATGTTTTAGTTAAAATAAAGTTGAAAATAAAGAAATGTATGTATAAGTAAACAAGAAACTTTAAAACAAACACAGGTCAGTTTGTACTGCCTTGAGTATTTCATTGTTTTATTTTTATTAGATATTTCCATATGTTTCTTTTTCAACTTTGTAAGCTTTAGAAGAATTATTTGATTTTTTTTGTTTTTGGCAGAAAAAGGCCAACAAGCAATAAATATAATTGTTCATTTTGAACTTTATGCTCTGTTTTCTGAAAGATAAGAGTGTATTTACTACAGGGTAAAGTTGAATAAGATACAAAATAATTTCTTTATTAAAGGTACGCCCTTTTAAAATTAAAATTTATTTTGATTTCATTATTGACTTTGTTTAAGCATGTAGAATGAAATTAATGCCTTCCTGTGTCTCTCTATAATAAAAAATGATGTATTAAATTGGACATGTGCTCTCTTTTATAAAATGCCATTTACTTAGAATATAGTTTCTACTATTGAAACACCCACTGGATTCCATAAAGCATATATATTCATCTCAGTGGAAACCACTATGGGTAAAATTACATTAACCTTCTAACTGAATAATACCATTTTGTCTAATGCACTGTTTTCTTAGCAAATCTTAGCTACTTCTGTTTTCTTTAACTTCTTTCATTCAAATGTTTTATGATATTTCAAAAATTATATTTTATTTTCTAGGATCTAAAATAACACTACAGAAAATTTAAATCCCAAAGTACTTTTCTTTAGTTTGTCATAATAAAATTAAGAGAACAAAGTGAAACAAGTTTATACTGAATTTTTCAATTAAAAATCAGTGACTTATTGTGGTGATCATTTCACAATATATACAAATACCAAATCATTATGTTGTATACCTGAAGCAAATATAATATTATATGTCAATTATATCTCAACTAAAAAATGGAGATCTGTCTTTATTATAGAGACTGTCTCCATGAATTTTTTTATGTTCCTGGTCAAAGCACGTCTCTCAGATATATGTTGATATAAACGTACAGCTACATTCCTTCCTGTTTTCTGCCAGATTACAGGAGATTCTTTTTATTGCTGTTAATCTTCACCCAAGGATATTTTTCCCATTGCTTTTCAGAGTGAAAGAAAGGAGGGAGCGGGGAGAGAGAGAGAAGCATCGATGTTGGACACATTGATTGGTTGCCTCCTGCATGTGCCCTGGCCAGGACAGGGGATTGGACCTGCAACCCAGGTAGTGCCCTTGACCAGGAATCAAGCTGGTGATTCTTGGATATGTGAGCCAACGCTCTCACCACTGAGTACACCAGCCAGGGCTATAGAAGACTCTTTTGTATTTTGTTTTTTAGTTCAAAAACAAAAGTCTATGACCATGTTTAACTACCCTGAGCTGGCTTTTGAGATTTCAGGTTAGACACATTATAACAGTTATCTATAGTCTGAGGCCTCAGAGCCTATATATGCCCAATTCAAAGAAACAGCAACAGCAACAAAAAAGGCACAGACTTCCTGGTTAGCTTAATGACACATCATGATAAATACGCAGCCAATGGCTTTAGGGCAGTGGTTCTCAACCTTCCTAATGCCACGACCCTTTAATACAGTTCCTCATGTTGTGGTGACCCCCAACCATAAAATTATTTTCGTTGCTACTTCATAACTGTAATTTTGCTACTGTTATGAATCGTAATGTAAATATCTGATATGCAGGATGTATTTTCATTGTTACAAATTGAACATAATTAAAGCATAGTGATTAATCACAAAAACAATACGTAATTATATATGTGTTTTGTGATGGTCTTAGGCGATCCCTGTGAAAGGGTTGTTCGACCCCAAAAGGGGTCGTGACCCACAGGTTGAGAACTACTGCTTTAGGGGAACATTGTCTTGTTAATAAGATCTGCAAGACTTGATGGCTCTGCCAGACAGGCCTGGGAGGAGTTAATATTGGTTGTTTTTTGCAAGTGCCACAGGTCTGTGTATTTTTATATTTGTATTTGTTCTATAGTGTGATTAAAACAGAGAGAGCCATATGATGTTTTTTCTTTTTAATTTTAAAGTTTTTCAGTTTAAAAGATGGTTATTTATTTATCTAAATAACAAATACACCAATATTTCATTATATAAGATTGGATCAAGTAATGCCCAAATAACATCAGAAAAGTCATTTTAGGTCATGCTTTTAGATTTCTCAGAAGATTCTAACACTGAATTGAAATATTTTTCTGAAATCCATACTTTGAAGATTCATTAAATTTCTTGTTCAAAATCACAGTAGTGGGTAAGAGTCTTTGTCCTTCAAATTCTCACTTACATTAGACTTCACTAAACAAGAAATAAATAACAAAACAGGGTGGGTAGTTTGATTTTAGGGGGAAAGTCTTTAAATGAATTTTTGGTTTGCCTGCTCTTGCTACCTCATTAATCCTAAATGGTGTCAGTCAGTTGAGTCTAATAGCTGTGAGTGTTACTACCATGGTCAGTTCCAAATTACAGTATTGATTAATTGATTGTCTTCTTCCAGTTGTGAATTATATTAGTGCTGGCTCAGGCAGCTTGGCTTAGGGCCAAAGCCTAATTTTCAATAGAAGGCAACAAGCAGCTTCACTGTTTCACTGCTGTGGTTAAGTGGATGCTTAGAAAACAAAAAGCCTTAGAAAGACAGTTTAACCAAAAGGAATGCACTAGGTATAATGAATATGCACTTCCTGATGGTCTCTCTCCAACGTAGGAAAATTGGAAGGACGAGAGTATCAAGAATTCATCATTTCTCAACCTCTAACTTCCCAAGCAATCTTAAAACAATGGACTGCAGGATGAGAGCAGGAGGGGAGACACGTGACCCAGAATGACAATAAGCCAGCACTTGGATCTGGGGAATTAAGTTCATCGGGGGAAGAGTGGTGTCAGTGGCACTTTCAAGTCAAGTAGAAGTTGAAGTGGAGCATGGATTCCCCTACATCATAACAGGTGCAGCCAGCTATCCAGGGAAGTCTGACAAGCAGCTGCCAACTGTGCATGACGGAGCCGTGGCACCATCTTCTTAGAATAATATAAACTTACAGAGTTTAAAGACAAAACATTAGCAAGTTGAAAGAGGCACAAGATTTCACGTTAACTCTCTGCTTTAATGATCAACATAAAATGGATGGGTGTGTTTATCATTGATTCTTGTGGAATGGGAAAAGCTAAATGGGGCATTAAGAGGTTAATAACTTTCATAGATCCATACCTTGGTGCTTGTATGCTGCCAGATCAATTCCTTTTCTCTAGAAAATCTGAAGGGAAAATTGGTGTGGGATGGAGTAATTCTGATTATAATATTATATTCACATTAAAATGTATTTAAAATCATTATTGTTCTTTTTTATTCAGCATGAACAAAATAATACTTGATTTCACAGGGAATTAGCCAGAGGAACCTCTCTCCCTCATGTAAAGGGAGTGATCATGAAAAAGAAAGAGAGAAAGAAATGGTTCTAGTGGTCCTAAATCTGAGAGCTTTGAAATCAATGCTTGCACAGGAGTGGAAAATGGAAGTTTATAAATGGGAAAACAATTGTGAATATATGAAAAGCATACATCACAATGTCAAATATGGGAATTATAATTTTGTAAAGGTATTGATACAAGAAAGGAGAGAAAGATTTCAAGTGAATGTGTCAAGGAGGAGAAAGTTACTTTTCTGTAAGTGGTACTAAGATCAGGATTATTAAACACACACACACACATGTGTATGTGTTTATATATTTATGAAATCCTTAATAGAATCTGTGATGTAATTCTCTTGTCATAGATCCTATCAGGAATGTTCACAGACTAAATTTCTATAAAATACAAAGGTGTATTAATTCTTCATGGCTGTCTTACTGATCTGTAGCAAAAATAAGGTTAGAAGTAGAAATGCCATGTATTTGTCACTTAAAAATATTACAGGTTATGTGACTGGACAAGTGCTAAGGATACTTTGGAGGGGGTGAGGGATAGAACCAAGCTGCATGCTTTAGGGTGATCTTTTGAGTAGTTACTAATGTTGTCACTAACTCAGGTAACTCACATGTATAATATAATAAATCCAGTGTACTAGCAACTTGAAGAAAGATATGCATGTAGTGGACTTAACTAAATAGTTGGGTGTTAATATGGAGGATAAAACCATGCTCTAAGCCCCTTCGGACTAGATTAAGCAACTTTATTACAAACTCCTGTGCTTCCCATATTTTGCAAATACTTGCACTCTCCTATAATTGTTTATTTAACTGGCTATCTGTCTCAGTGGTTCTCAACCTTCCTAATGCCGCGACCCTTTAATACAGTTCCTCATGTTGTGGTGACCCCCAACCATAAATTATTTTCGTTGCTACTTCATAACTGTAATTTTGCTACTGTTATGAATCATAATGTAAATATCTGATATGCAGGATGTATTTTCATTGTTCGCGACCCACAGGTTGAGAACTGCTGATAGACTAGCAAAGGGTTTGGCACATAGACAGCTACTCGGTTCTTTCAATCAGTGTCGTTCTTTCTTAAAATATATATTTTTATTGATTTTAGAGAGGAGAGAAGGTATCATTTATTATTTTCATCTTTGCTTTGCATCCCCATCATCTAAGGTAGTGACTAGCTAATTCAATAAGCAGATGAATGAAAAAAGGACTTTGTGTATACCTACAATTACTTATTTAAGATATACCAATTATCACACATACGTCTTTATTTTACTTAATTTTAATCAAGATAAAATTATTTATACAAACTTGTATTGGTGCAAGTATAACTTTAGAAATTACATATTTCTAATGTGTGCATTTATCTCCCTCAAGGGTTTTCAGAAACACAATCCTTGTGATTGATAACAAAATATTATACACATACAGTCCTCTCTTGGCGTTACTATGCTTTTAAATTGCAGCTGTATTAAGATCTCAGGTAAATTGAAGGCAGCTGTTTCCAAAAAAAGAGTACATATTTCATAATTTCATTCAATAACTATCGATGATTTATGATCTTTTAAAAGATGATTTAAAAAATAAAATTCTGCATAAGAAAACCTGGAATCAGATTCAGAAGTTGTTTTTGTTTTGTTTTTAAGATTTTAACCATTTCATGTGCTCAAGATATTTTTAAAATGAGATTTTTATAAAATATTATCTTTATGTCTACACCCTATACCACAAGCATAAGTAACTCCTAAAATATGTGATAATAAACTATGTAATATCACACAAGGCATATTTGTAAAAAGTACAAAAGATAGTCTTAATAATTCTTATAAACTTAGGACTCAAAACTGCCTGTTTCGTTAAAAAAAAAGATATTTTTATTGACTTCAGTGAGGAAGGGAGAGGGAAAGAGAGATAGAAACATCAATGATGAGAGAGAATCATTAATTGGCTGCCCCCTGCATGCCCCTCGAGCCTGCAACTGAGCCCACAACCTGGGCATGTGCCCTGACTGGGAATTGAACCTCCTGGTTCATAGGTCAACACTCAACCACAGAGCCATGCTGGCTGGGCCTCACTGCCTGTTTTAAGGAACACTACCCATCTTATGTGCTCTTGTTTTGTTACTACCCATCTCATATATTGCCCTTGACCCAGGCAACTCTCCCATGTTCAACATAGTCCATCCTAGGTACCCCTCTTCATTCCATTGAATATTTAAGAAATAGGTCAGAGACTAGCAAAACTCACATTTAAAAATACAGAACCAAATACCATGGGTACAGTTTAGTTCCCAAATTCTGGAGATCTCCAAAAAAAAGACACCACTTTTAAGATAACATTTTAAATTAAATTCTGGGTGGTCTTTTATAGTTGAGTCTCTAAGCCCCTCCCTTTGAACAGCAGGTGCGTTATGGTGTAGATAGCCTAACTACTTTAAAAATATTTTTATTGATTTCAGAGAGGAAGGAAGAGGGATAGAGAGATAGAAACATCAATGATGAGAGAGAATCATTGATTGGCTGCCTCCTGCATGCCCCCCACTGGAGATCACAACCCGGGCATGTGCCATTATCTGTAATCAAACCTGGGACCCTTAAGTCTGTAGGCTGACACTCTATTCACTGAGCCAAACCAGCTAGGGCTAACATAACTACTTTACGATTTACTTTATACTACTTGTTTTATTTTTGTGTCATTATGAACTCCAATAAGACTTTTTTTTTATCATGGCTTTTTTGAGCAACTCAAATATTCCAAACTGATAGACTTTTTGATAAATACAATGATGATGACAGCAAAAAGTCATGTTTAGTCCTGTCAATCTCGACTTAGAAATGATAAAAGTAAACAAACTCATTAGCATGTAAGTATATGAGCTCCCTACTTATAGTCCCCCATGTGAAAACACCTTTAGGCTTTAGTTGATACATAAGCACAACTATACAAAGCACAATTAATTTAAAAACCAACAGTGGTTAGACCAAGAGATACTAGTAGCTTTTCCACATACTTATGGCAGTCTCCAGATACCATGTGTCACACTGGGTTCAATTCTAGGCGTCAACCTGTAACGTTTTGCTGATGTGCTAGGAGGAGGCATCAGAAGGTGCAACATCTGAACCTCATGTCATAAAGGAATGGTTGAAGGAGGCATGGATATTTTACATAGATGACAAAAGATTAAGGAAGAAATCAAGGCAGTTAGATTTTCTATTGATGTAAGACATTTCATGCAATTATAACTACCCAATAATAAAAGTGAGGCTCATGTTTAATTTTAATCGGAGACTGCCTGACTGTCACGATGAAGCTTCCAATAGAGGAGACTGAACTATGTGACCTTCCCCAGATTTTATGTCTTAATTTTTCTTTTATTTTTTTCTGTTCTCTCTCTCTCTCCCTTCTTCCCTCTCTCCCTTCTTCCCTCTCTTCCTTCCTTCCTTCCTTCCTTCCTTCCTTCCTTCCTTCCTTCCTTCCTTCCTTCCTTCCTTCCTTCCTTCCTTCCTTCTTTTCTTCTTTCCATTGAAGGACAATGTGTTTTAAATACAGAGTAAAAAATACCTCAGTCACAGATATACTACCAAATATCTATTTGATCTCAGCAGGTCGTTTATTTTTTCTGGGTCTAAATTTGTCATGTACAATACATGGCCTGGAGTCTCGAAGGTATATTTTAATTCTAATGTTCTCTGACCATACAAATGTGGACATATTGAGTCAACCTCTAATTCTACTCATGGTGAAGAACTTTTGAAACTGGAAAGCATTTAGTCAACCCCCCTAGAAGTCATTCGATTATACCTATTATCTTTCCTACACTATCGTCCTAGTAAATCATTTAAATACATCTTTTAAATGTTATTATATAATATGAGAGTCCTGGTTGCCACTCCTAAATGAAAAAAAAAAATGTACATCTCTCAAGCAGAAATGTTCAGAGAATGTCCTGCTGAGTTTTCTTCTTCTTACCACAGAGTCTGCATGAACAATTAGCCTTCCTTTAATTAGATTAACTTGTTACCTGAAATTTTTGTCACATTAATGCTGTAATAAAAAATCGCTAGTAGAGATCTGGATATGTCCCTTCTATGTGCACTGTTAATTATGAAAAATAAATGAAATCAGGCTCACTTCATAGGTGCCTTAGTAAGCAACTCTGGTTAATTTATCCAAAATAGTGCTAGTCAAAACTTTATAAACACTTCTTAAAATTAGGTAAAGAAAACTTAGTAGTTTTTTTTTTCTTTACCAAAACTACCATGTCTGACTTTCTTAATTGATGAGATTCCAAACATTAATTAAAATTCCAGAAGTTTACACTTAATGTGAACTATTTATAGGCATTAGCACTGGTCCATATTAAAACATGATACTGCAGAGCATATACTCAAATGTCATCATACACAAGAAACTAAACTGCACTTGCCAAAATAAGCCAAGCAGTTGGCCAGGAAACCCACAATAATATTATGTTCACCCCACATGTTTTTGCATTTCTAAATTCAGATATTTTAGCAGTTTCTGGCTAGGATTAGCTTGATCCAATCATGAAATGTGACAATGACAATATATGAAAGAGACAGCTTATTTAACCAAATTAACTGAGCTTGGTCAATAGTCCCAAGGCAAAAGATTTGAGCCTTTAATTATAGATTAGTATATTCATCACTGACAGTATCTTAGATATCCCATAATGTTCTCATTTATTCATTTATTAATTGTACACAATGTCTAGGCATTTTTTTAGATATTGTGAGAAATACAAAGACGTAAGAAGACAGACACTCCTTTCAAAAAGTTTACAATCTAGACCAGGGGTAGGAAACCTTTTTGTGAGTGCGTTCCAAAAGCAGCAAAATCTCTGACTCAAAATTCTTCTGCGTGCCAACCCTAATTTTTTGAGAACATGTTATGCCTACTTGATATTTCTTAAGGTGTACATATGTGAAGAACCTTGAAGAAATAATAAAATTCACTCGAGCAACAAAAACACAGTATATGATGATGAAAAATACATTTTTAATGTATACATGTTATGTAAAATTATTTATTTACCTAAGATGCACCTACACTGAATTTATCTGAAAAATTAAAAAGTTGATATTAAGAAAAAAATTGTAAATGGAAGATTCTAAGAGAGGGTTTCGTGTGCCAGCAAAAGTTACTGGCGTGCCATGTTTGGCACGTGTGCCAGGGGTTGCCCACCCCCGATCTAGACACTTAAGGAGGAACTGTCAGGGGCATGGAAGCCTTATGCATTTGCCCTCTAGTGAGATGCCTTGCGTTCTCTGAACTGAAAGTAATCAGGGGTCGTTGCAGAACAGTGGCAACTGTTATATTTGACGTTTCACTTGTGTTCAAACCCTGATACTACTACTAGTCGAGTAAATTTGACGAGATATTTGATTTTTCTAGCTCTCAGAGAGCATTAAAGTACAGTGGGGCCTTGACTTACGAGTTTAATTCGTTCCGTGACAGAGCTCACAACTCATATTACTCGTATGTCAAATCAAAAAGTGAACGAGTGAGACACGTGATGCTGGGCTGATGTGGCGTTCACTGTGACGTTCGCTGCGCCAACTAGCGGTGGGGTATCTGAAGCTGGCTCGTAACCCGAATTTTAGCTCGCAACTCAAAGCAAAAAATCGGCCGAGGGACGGCTCGTATCTAGAAAAACTCGTTAGTCCGGACACTCGTAAGTCAAGGCCTCACTGTATAGGCCTCAGAGGTTTACTGTGAAGAGCCAGTGACATGTGCGCTGTGTGCATTGCACATAATATACATATCAAAAATAAAGGTTAAGTATATTGAAGGGATAAAAGGTACATTACATAAGAACGCTATCTTTTCTTTTGCAAGATAAAAAAGCTCAATGTTTTGTCATATGTTAGAGTTAGATGACTGCATTCATGACTGATGATACAATATTCATGAATGGGAAAAGAGAGTTTCTAATGCAGTGTCTTAAAGCAACACTGCTAAGAGTGCTGATAATCTCAATGGAGGACAAGATGCTTTGGGGAAGCCTGGCCATGGTGGCTCAGTGGTTGAGCGTTGACCTGTGAACCAAGAGGTTTGATTCCTAGTCAGGGCACATTCTCAGGTTGTTAGCTCAATCCCTGATGTGCAGGAGACAGCCAATCAATGATTCTCTCTCACCACTGATATTTCTATTTCTCTCTCCCTCTCCCTTCCTCTCTGAAATAAAAAAAAATATATTTAAAAAAGACATTTGGGGGAATACTGATCAAACAGAATGCAATAAATAAAGTGTGTTAGTAAAAAAATAAAGTGTACTAGGCTTTCCCCAATTGTTTGACAATATGTCTTATGATATTTTTATAGACAACATGTAGAAGACAGGATTAGAAAGAACTAGGTAGATTTCTTAAGTGGCAGAAGAACCCCTAAAAAGACACTTGAATATGTAAATATTAATTTGAAAAATACTAGTACTTTTGGACCTGGTTCAGAGCATTGCATGTGGTAGGGTGGAAATCAGACGAGATTTAAAAGTCAGAAAGTTGAATTTGGGATTCTTGTTCTAACTCTCATTAGCTGTGACCTTTGCCTCCTTGACTATCAGGTTCTTCCTCTGTAATGGGAGGACATGAGGACTGCATGTAGAGTCCTTCACCTTATGCTTGGCACATCCTAAGGCAGTGGTTCTCAACCTGTGGATCGCGACCATCGGAAAACACATATATAATTACATATTGTTTTTGTGATTAATCACTATGCTTTAATTATGTTCAATTTGTAACAGTGAAAATACATCCTGCATATCAGATATTTACATTACGATTCATAACAGCAGCAAAATTACTGTTATGAAGTAGCAACGAAAATCATTTTATGGTTGGGGGTCACCACAACATGAGGAACTGTATTAAAGGGTCGCGGCATTTGGAAGGTTGAGAACCACTGTAAGGGCTCAATAAATAATATCAATAATAATAGCTGCTAGTTTTACTTTCATTTTTGAGATGAGATGAATATGGTTACATATTCTATTTCTATTTTTATTCATCTTGGAAATACAAGTAGACAAAAAAAGCATTTGATTTGTATTTTACAAAAGGGTAGTTAGTTATGTTCTTTCTTAGTTCTGTTCTTTCTGATCATGAGATACTGTGTTCTGTGATTGAAGTATCTATCCTGTTTTTAGAGTGTGAACTTCTAAAATATATGAACTATTTCTACACTTAAACATGCTTCTATGTGGGCATTTAAGTTCCTGATACTCCAAGTTTCAATGAAAGTAATAATGATAGTATATATATACACCTACTATGTGTCAGGGACTGTTCTAAAGCACATTCATATGTCAATGAATTTAGTCTTCACAACAGACATAGGAAGTAGGCAGTATGATGTTCTCCATTTTAAAGAGGAGAAATATCAGATAAACATATTTGAATACTTTGCCTAACAGCTAGTAAGTAGCATGGAATTCAGACAAGTCTAGGTTTAGAATCTATGTGATTTGCCCCTTACAATAGATATAATGTATTTTGAAGAAGCAATGCCATCAGTAGAGGTATATTTGAAATATTTCTATAGGCACTAGCTCAGAGAGCACTAGAACCTAAAAAGAAAATAGAAGCATTATTTGTATTATTAGTACTATGGAAACAAGTACTTTGGATTCCAAAGAAATAAAAACTGCTTTTTAAATTAACTCTGGAATATAATGTGCTCAGAAAATGGGAACTGATTCTATACAAATTGCTGAACCATAAAGCAGAATGATTAAAATCTTCAGGGAGTACGAGCAAAGACACCCAGGAGTTCAGAAGAAGACATCATTTTGACTGGGGTATCCAAGAAAGCTTTGTGGTGCTGAGCTGAATCACAACCTATAAAAAAGCAACAACGAGAAGCCAAGGGGGAACCTGCCTGAATGCCTAAAATAACGTTCCTGCAATCCTGTATCTCTCATGTTTAATTCTTATCTAATTTGACTTCAAAAGCATTCGGGTTTCTGAAGGATTTTGTGTACCATTTCTATACACAGATATGTATTTATTTTTCCTTAGAGTTATAAGAAGCATCAACCCAAAATTGAAGTTCACAGGGAATATGGAAGATGGTATTTTTTCCTTAAACTGAAGATGCAACATTTTTAGCAGATAAGAGTATTCTAGTATGCTAGGAACTTTTTGTAAACTTTATTTACAAATTGTGTATTTAGAACCATCAATAAAAAGTGATTTGAATTTGTTTTATAGTTCTTCATAGGTTTTTACCAGATAATAGTTTAAAATAGTTAGGAAGTAGATCAAATATCTTAGAGAGAAAGCATCGGAGTTATTTATGTCAAAGAATCATCATTTTAAGATTAGAAGCACACTATTAAGCTGCAACAAGCAAGAAAAATACACTTGGTAAGTAATTGCATCAAAAAGTGCTATTATGATAAGATAAAATGTTTATAACAAGGTTGTGTAAGGTAAACAAAGCTGTCTTATTAGCAAAACATTTCTTGCAAAGTAGTGAGAACTGAATGCATAACATAACTATTTAACAGAGATTAAATATTTTAAAATTTGTTAATCTGTTTGAAAATCTGCTTTTTCACTTTATTCCCCCATTAACAATAAATAGCTTCATAGCTTCCAGAAGAACCAAAATAGACTCTGTAGGCAAGACCATCACTGAGGGCCAACAGTTTCATAGCAGCAGCAGATAAATTCAATCAATGTTTAATCTACAGACATCTGCTACTCCAGTTCAAACTTTAACTCATTGTTAGATTTCCCACACATTCATGAATCAGAACTGAAAAATAAATCCCATTGACATATCATTTCCTACTTATTCCACTAGTTTGAGTATGTGGTAACTCTATTTATAAAAGAAAAACTAATCATCCACAGTTAAGAATTCATTCTTAGCATATTTTATGAGGAATACCAGGTGAAAAGAATATATTGTTTGGATATTCTGCCCATCCATCCAACAGCATTTGTTGAGTGCCAACTACATACATATCAAGGCACTACACTGAGTGTTAGGACCCAAAGAAAGAAGGGTTTGAGATGTGTTGTGGACTTACCTTGTGCTAGCCACTGTAGATGCTTCCAGACAGTCCCTGGCCTCAGGAAGTTCAAAGCCTAATTAGAAAGAAATAAAAAAAATTGTTTTTAAAAGTATTTCAAACCCATAGTGGTCTTCAAGATGTTATATTTCTGCTATTCCTCTTTTTAGGAGGGAATGAGACAGAGAGGGACAAAAGCAAAAAGGTTAATGAGAAACTGCTATAAATTTTATGTGATAAATGTTTAATTGAAAGAGTGAAATGTCAAATCAACATGGACATTTCTTTTCTTCACATGCTACAAAGCTGTAGATTTTGACTGTTCATTAAAATTTTGAATTCAGGCTTTCTTATTTAACATGAAGTGGCTAAACTGCCTTTTTACTACATCTATTTCATCAAGTCTACTGAATGTCTTAGTTTGTTGCTTCCTGAAATTACCCAATACATTTCAAATTTCTCACTTTGGGGTCTTTATGGAACTGGATGTCAAGGAAATCACTTAAACACTGGCAGCCAAGCTAAAGCAAATCCTTGTCTGTCCTACTCCTCCTGGGACTAGCTAGCACAGAAGAATTGTAAATCTTATAAGAACTAAATTTATATAAAAACCCCCACTCATTAATTTTTAAAAAGTCTACACCTCTGAAACATATAAAAAGGCGCTATGTCTGAATTCCTCCATAGAATCATTTTATAAGGATTAAAGCTTACCCTAATGATTGTTGTTTTCAGAATTATTTTCTTCTGTCTAGACCACTTTTTGTCAACTCTTTCCCACATGTCCAATGCATTTCTGTCAGTTTCCAGAGAAAGTATCATCTCATGTAGAAAGCTTTCCTTATACCTTGTCCCCTCCATACTTCACTTAGATGTAGCTTTTAGATGCTGCAACATCTCTGTGTACTTCCGTATCACATTATCACATATTATCACATTACTTCGTATCACAGAAACTGGCCAGGTATTCCCCAAACTATTTCCTTTTACTTCCTGTTACTGAGCTGGACTATATTTTGTAGATAATGTGTATGTATGTGATTGAATTCTTCCCAATGTGATATAGCTAGATACAAATCTTGGCACTAGCAGGCCTCGCTTCATCTCATACATGTTCCTTCATTTGATGTTCACTGTCTATAGGAAGAATCCCTGAGGACCTGGAGGAGAAAAGGTCTATAAGGGTAGCCAAAGCCTGGCCCTTCAGCTACAGCTCTTAGGATAACCCCCTTCCCCATCCCCACTAATATTCATACTAGAATGTTAATAACATGGCCATCCATCACCCTGTCCTGATTAGGGACGTCTATTGGCACTGGAGATGCATGTAAATGAGAATTAAATTTCAGTTCTTTACACCATTAAAAATGTTGGGTATTTGTTATAGCACTTAACCTACCTAAACTGTGATAGTTTGATCTCTTCCATTAGATTGTGAGCGATAGTATCCTCGCAACAACTGGTTTTCTCTTGTTCCAGGTTGTAGCTGAACCCCTGGCACAGTATATGGCACATAATGACCATATCTCTATTTAATAATTTGAATTTTATAGAATGAAATGCATGCAGCATGAGGTTTTCATCGGAAGTACTCTTCTAAATTCTGTATTGCTTTGTGGCAAAATCCAAGGCTTCATCTAGCGCAGGCTTCAAAATTCCTTTTGATAAAAACCTTAAAGGCAAGAAACTGAGTTTTCTTAGGAGTTCAAAGCAAGTGGAAACATCCCAGCATTTTCGCAAAAACTGTTTTTGTAGACTTCTAGTTGCAGTTTTTGGTAGATGGTGAGAACATTGCAAAACCTTAGTCAGAAGTAACAGACTTAAAAGTTCCTTGATGCAGTTGCTGTGATTTGAAATGTCCTCTGAACCTCCACTGGGGACTTAATGCCAAGGAGAGAAAATGAAAGGTAATTTTCTTTCCTTTTCGAAACAATAACCAATCACCGAACTCAAGACCTTCTGCTCTTCTCACAGAACAATGAAATAGTTTCTGAAGTTTAGACAAAAGTAGAGACATCCAACAAACAATATCAAATTTCAGTCAGCATGCCTCAATGTACTTATTGCAAACATGCCTTTTTCTCCTGTTACTCCTGCAGACAATCCACAGCATGAAACAGGGCGATCACCTGTTTGTTCCAGGTCATTCCAAAAGGTGTCTTCATATATCTCACCTACATGTCTCCTTACTATCATCCATGTGTTGGTTAAATTTAACCCTGTTGGGAAGAGTCTAACTTTCAAACACATACTTCTTTTACCTTGAGCTCTATGTAAGAGAAAAATAGAGGAGGTGGTCATATCTTTTTGCTTCCTCTTTTTAAAAATTTCTTTATTTATTAAGGTATTACATATGTGTCCTTATCCCCCCATCACTCCCCCAACCCCTCCCCCCCACTCATGCCCTCACCCCCTTGGTGTCTATGTCCATTGGTTAGGCTTATATGCATGCAAACAAGTCCTTTGGTTGATCTCTCCCCCTCATCCCCACCCTCCCCTACCTTCCCTCTGAGATTTGACGGTCTGATCAATGCTTGCTTCTTCTTAATCAAAGGAAGACTCTTTTGTTGGGCATGTAGATGCCTTTAACTAAAATAAAAATCCTCAAGCTTAGTTCCATGTCTCAGTTAGGTTATTGCTGAATGAAACCTTTAGGCTAGATTTTATGGTTGTAATAAATTTGTATTTCACTCACAATGTTAATATATCATTTTCCTTGGCAAAGCACTTGTATCTTTAGTGTCACACAAATGCACGGTGGATCGTTGAAGCCATTTCATAAAATTTTCAAGACATTAAGAGAAACTATTTTGCTTCTCAGTCTATCAAAAAGCTATCTTTCCTTTCTGAATACTAACATCAACCTAATGACCTGCTGATCCAGGAGAGGAGACAACAGAAAGTATTTATACCAACCAGCACTATTTTTAAAAATTTTATCTCAATCATGTTTACTGCTTAGGTCAACTGAGCTTTCTGCTGTGGTCCAAATACAAATTATTAAAAAGTTTAGATTTTGTTTTCTTTTCTGAAGATTAGGAAAAACTAATAATAAATTCCCATAAGCAGGAGGAAATGGAATTTTGGAAATTGATTTAGCCAGGTGAGCACACCCCAGCTCATGGAGCATGCCTGATGTGGGTGAGAGAATGAAACAGACAATAAGGGCTGTTGTAACAGTATGGGCTCTTTCATTTCCATGATTTATTCCAAAGTTTTGACTACTTGTTGTGGCTGAGAAAACTATAAGAGCTAAAGTCAGTAACTTTCAAGAGCAGAGCTGTCCATACTGATGTATAATCTGGCTATGATACATAGTATAGTACAGACATACCTAGGAGATATTGACAATTTGGTTCTAGATCATTGCAATAAAGTAAATGTCACAATAAAGTGAGTCAAATAAATGTTTTAGTTTCCCAGTGAAGATAAAGGTTATTTTTACACTATTACATAGTCTATTAAGTGTGTAATAGCATTATGCCTATAAGAATGTAAATAACTTAATTAATAATGCTTTATTGCTAAAAAAAATGTTAATCATCATCTGAGTCTTCAGCGAGTCATAATCTTTTTGCTGCTGATTGATCAGGTTGGTGTTTGGTGAAGATTGGGGAGGCTGTGGCATTTCTTAAAATCAGACAACAGTGAAATTTGCCATGTCAATGGACTCTTCCTTTCGTGAATGATGTCTCTGGAGCATGCAGTGCTGTTTGATGGCATTTCACTCCCAGTAGAAGCTCTTTCAAAACCAAAGGCAATTCTCTCACTCCCTGCTGCTGCTTCATCAGTTCAGTTTATGTAATATTCAAAATATTTTCTTGTCATTTCAACAATCTTCACAGCATCTTCACCAGGAATAGATTCCATCTCAAGAAACCACTTTCTTTTTTTTCTTTTTTGCCGGGCCCACATTTCACATTTTATTGCACTTTTTCCACAATCACTGAATCCTGCTGGGCTGTGCCCAGGGCTCCAGAGCCAGGACCTGGAAGGTGAAGCTGTGCAGCAAGCCATTCCCGTGGAGGGGCTGCCCCAGGGACGCCGAGAGGGTGACCTAGTGGCCATGGTTGGGAGACCCGTCGATGACTGAACCCCACACCCAGCGCCCACTTACGTGGCCCTCATGACTCCCATCCCCGTCTCCACAACGCCTCCGGGATGTTGCCCCCAAACAGGGAGAAACCACTTTCTTTGCTCATGCATAAGAAGCAAATCCTCATTCGTTAATATTTCATCATGAGATTGCAGCAATTCAGTCACACCTTCAGGCTCCATTTTTCATTTCAGTTCTCTTGCTATTTCTATCACATCTGTAGCAACTTCCTTCATTAAAGTCTTGAACCCCTCGTGAGGGTTGGGATCACCTTCTTCCAAACTCCTGTTAATGCTGATATGTTGATCTCTTCCTGTGAATCATGAATGCTTTGAATGGCATCTAAAGTGAGGAATCTTTTCTGGAAGGTTTTCAATTCACTTTGCCCAGATCCATCAGAGGAATCTATTTATGACAGCTTTAACTTTACAAAATGTATCTCTTAAATAAGACTTGAATGTGGAAATTACTCCTTGGTCCATGGGCTGCAGAATGAATGTTGTGTTAGCAGGTAAGAAAACAACATTCATCTCATTGTACATCACCATCAGAGCTCTTGGGTGGCCAGAGGTATTGTCAATGTGCAGTAATATTTTGAAATGAATCTCTTTTGTCTTCTTTTTTGAGCAGTAGTTCTCAACAGTGGGTAAATATACAGAAAACCATGTTGTAAACAGATGTGCTCTCATTCAGACTTTGTTTTTCCATAGAGCAAAGGAAGAGTAGATTCAGCATAATTATTTAAAAAAACGTTTTTATTGATTTCAGAGAGGAAGGGAGAAGGAAAGAGATAGAAACATCAATGATGAGAGAGACTCTTTGATCAGTTGCCTCCTACACTTCCCACACTTGGGATCGAGCCTGCAACCCGGGCATGTGCCCTGACCAGGAATTGAACTGTGACTTCCTGGTTCATAGGTTGAAGCTCAATCACTGAGTCATGCCGGCCAGGCCAGCATAATTCTTCAAGATCCTTAGGCTTTTCAGAATGGGAAATGAGCATTGCCTTCAACTTAAAGTCACCAGTCCCTAACAAGAGAGCCAGCCTGCCCTTTGAAGATTTAAATTAAGGGTTCCACTTCTCCTTTCTAGCTATGAAAGTCCTAGATGGTATCTTCTTTCAATATAAGGCCATTTCATCTACATTGAAAATCTGTTGATGCCAAAACCGGTTTGGCTCAGTGGATAGAGCGTCAGCCTGCGGACTGAAGGGTCCCAGGTTCGATTCCGGTCAAGGGCATGTACCTGGGTTGCGGGCACATCCCCAGTAGGAGATGTGCAGGAGGCAGCTGATCGATGTTTCTCACTCATCGATGTTTCTAACTCTCTATCTCTCTCCCTTCCTCTCTGTAAAAAATCAATAAAATATATTAAAAAAAAAAAAAAAAGAAAATCTGTTGTTTAGTGTAGACACTTTCATTAAGTATCTTAGCTAAATCTTCTGAATAATATGCTGCAGCTTCTATACAACAGCTACTTAAAAAAGTGTAAGTAGTCCTTGCACTTTTGTTATGGACACAGACCATAGTGTGGTGAGGGACTGGGGTGGGGGAATGGGGTGGGCTAGAAGGGGTCAATGGGGGGAAAAAGAGGGCATATGTAATACTTTCAACACTAAAGATATAATTTAAAAAGCAAATCCTGATTATCAAAATAGCATGTCATTTTAAAACATGTTCTACATTAGTATAAGCAACTGTGACCATTCAAAGTAGGTTAATTACATATTAAATAATTACCATATTATTAATAATTACATGTTATTTCATTAGGAGGTTTTCAGTCCTCTTTATTTCAATTTTCTTTGCATTGTTGTACTTTAGTCATTGTTCTTAAATTTTTATACATTCATGTTTATACTAAACTAGAGGCCCAATACACAAAGATTCCTGCAAGAATAGACCTTCCTTCCCCTGGCTGCCAGCACTGCCTTCACTCCGACCAGAGCTGCCTTTCCACCTTTGCACACTGCCCAGAGGCCTGGAGCAGCTGGGGCAGGGCAGAACACCTGCATCATCACCATGGCGACAACACAAGCATCCCGGCCCAGCCACAGCCATCCTTGTTGTGTCAATTTGCATATTCCCCCCTTATTGGCTGTGGGCACCTCCATCTTTGTTGTGAAGTGATGGTCAATTTGCATATTCCATCTTTATTAGATAGGATAAGCAACACTAAGTAATCACCAAGGAAAATATGAAGTTTGAAATACTTAAAAGTACCTACCTTGCAAAATTGTCAAGTCCCTATTTCTCATGTAACCACATATGGAAGAGAGTATGTTTTTATGCTTTGTTTTGGCAGACACACTAGACCCCTAAGTAACATATTATTAATATTTTTCTCTTTCCTATTTTTCTTTCTTTCTCCCCTCTCCCACCTCCCTCCTTCTGCTATTTTTCTAATGTCATACCTTATATAGTGTGTGTTTGTTTGTTTGTTTAAATAGACTGAGTGGTTTGGAGCTTTGTTAGCTACATAACAACATATCCTAGTTTAAAGCTGCTGCAACTGGTGCAGAAACTTAAGAACAATATTATACAATGAGGAAGTTACTAGAGTATAAGGTTTTCCTAATACGGATGGCAGGATATAAAAGCTGGAAAATCATATAAAAACTGAAAATCCATTGTGCCTCTCATCACTAAAAATATTAGAAGTTTCTTTTTTAGATTTGTGTGTGTTTCCACATGGTCCCATTAAAAAAAAATGAACAGGACCTCCAGGAAGACCAGGTTCTTTTCATTTATATATTTTTAAATCAAAGTACAGTGATTTATAGAAAAGTTAATAAACTATGAATACAAAAGCAAATGTCAGGGATTCTTCCACACTGCACAAAATATGGAATATTTCTAGTACTTTGGAATTCCCATGCTCCCTCCCAATCCCATTTCTCTCCTTCATCAATAGTAAACAAACATTATCTTGATTTCTAACCCTATAGTTTTAGAACTGCCTGTATGTTATATAAATACAGGGGTGGGAAAAGGTAAGTTAATAATAATAATAATAATAATAATAATAATAATAATAAATACAATAATTAATAAATAATAAATAATACAAAAATAAACTCTGTTTCACATATACTCACAACTATAAACCTACTTTTGCCAAACCCTGTATAATCATGTATTACATTATTTTGTGTCTGGCTTCTTACTTAACAATATACTTATTGGCTTTATTAATGCTGCAGTTTGTAAAATATTTTCTGAATATACCACATTTTATATATCCATTCTATTGCTGATGGACATTGGGTCATATCCAGTTTAGAACAATTACAATTAAGGCTGCAATAAACATCCTTGTAGATATTTTTTGGTACACATGTTGTATATAATGAGAAGTGAAATTGTTGAGTATCTGGTACACATATGTTTAACTTCAGTAGATAAAGCCAAACTGTTTCCCAAATTGGTTGTAGCAATTATACTCCCCTGAAATATATAAGCATTCCTGTTCTATCACATCTACCAATACTTGGTAGGAATATTTGTTTTGAAAGTCTAGGTTAGACCAGTGAAAGAGGAGATTAGGACTGAAGGTTTGATGTGGAAAAGGGAAGAATCCTGAGGCCGGACTCAGTTGACTGGTAGAAGAATGAAGGTGGTGCTGTGAGTGGTGATGACTTGAATATTACTGCTGAAGATTATCCCTGAAAGTAGGAATATCCATGAAGATTGAGGAGTCTAATAAAGAGCATGGCATTCAGTAAAATTAGGAGGCTGAAAATCAACCTGGCAATAGTTTTAGTGCAAAAGAAATTTTGTGTGTGTGTGCTGCAGTGGAGTGGTGGGGAGGGAGACTATTGGAGTCTTTTTATAAGCAAAGCAACAAAACGAACATCTATATATATAAAAGCCTAAGTGACCATTACAACCCGTCGACTGAACAACCGGTCGACTGGTCGCTATGATGACATACTGACCAACAGGGGGCAGACGTTCAATACAGCCAACCTCCTGCGGTCCTTCCTCCCGGCTGGCCCTGATAGGGACTGGATGAGACACCCCCGATTGGCCTGATAACCAGCCAGGTCAAGGAACACCACCTGTGCACAGATTCATGCACTGGGCCACTAGTATAGAATATAAATAGTGTCTCATATATGAAAATTATTACAAATATCTAGGTTAGTAGATTAAAGCTGAAACATGTCACAAGAGTAGATGTTTGCCCTGAAGAACTACTTCATTACAGTCTATTCTAAACTATGTCTCAATTCTTCTTTTTTTGTGATCAATTTAAACATGTTGTATATATCTCAGAAGAGACGGAAATACGATCCCACTATTTTCAAATAGGAAAATTTCCCATGGGTGTTTACTGAACTTTTTTAGTAAGTGAAAGCATTATAAGGTAATTAGTTGATAATTATCCCATAGAAGGTGATTTTGAAAAAAATATCCTCTAGAGCCAGAAATAACCACAGCACTTTATAGTTGGAAGACATCTTAGACAACATCTAATTAAACCTTCTCATTTCACAGATGAGGAAGTCTTGGTGCACAGTTGCCCAGTTACTTGATTAGGTAAGGCAGTAGTTAACCATAGATGCAGAAGAATCAGGTCTTTAACCGAGAAGATAATCATCATACATCCATCTTACTAAAAAAAATGAAAAATATATCTTGACTTTCTTACCTGGCCTATTTCTATACATCAGAGTTCATCTACTCCAAGATGTCCTCTCTGGTCTTCTCTCTCTCTCTCTCTCTCTCTCTCTCTCTCTCTCTCTCTCTCTCTCTCTCTCTTCTCTCTCTCTCTCTCTCTCTCTCTCTCTCTCTCTCTCTCTCTCTCTCTCTCTCTTTATTGATTTCAGAAGAGGAAGGGAGAGGGAAAGAGAGATAGAAACATCAATGATGAGAGAGAATCATTGCTTGGCTGCCTCCTGCACGCCCCACACTGGGAATAGAGCCTGCAACCCTGTATGTGCCCTGACCGGGAATCAAATCGTGACCTCCTGGTTCATAGGTTGATGCTCAACAACTGAGTCACACCAGCTGGCCTGTTCTCCTCTCCAAGTCTGTGTTAGATGCCTCTAGAATATCTTAAGCAACATTTTATAATAATTTCTACTTTGAAATATCTATATACTTACCAGTTTTCCCACCATATTGAGAAACCAGAACAGAAGGAGGAACTGCTTTGTTCTCTGCTCCTAGTTCTTAGAATTTTGCATAAGCCTCATATATAACAGTATTTGGTAAATATTTGTGTAATGAATTAAATATCAAAAGTTGGTTTATAATCATTTTGGCATGTACTTTAGTTGGGTAAAGCTGAATTATATAACTTTATCCATTTTGTTAGTGTTTTGGGCTGTTCACTGATATTTCTGTTCCTGTTCTTTTCAGGCACATGGTAGAAATGTACTTCCTTGTTCCTTTAAAATTAGTGTGGCCCTGCTGTTTGAGGCGCAGTAACACATGTCACTGTCGTGTAGAAGATTTTAACAGCCAGTGATCAATTCACTCTTCCCTCCATCCAGCCCCCTGATCTTGGAGACTTCTTGAGTGATGACAACGTAAAAAGAATCCTTAGCCAATTCATGATGGACATGCAGTATGACTGAGAAACAAAAGTATGTTGTTTTGCATCACCAAATTTTTGAGTTGTTATGGCAACAACATAACCTAGCATGTCCTGCCTTAATGCAATGGAATGAGACTTTGGGGACTAGATGGAGAAGGGACTTGGACCATTTGGGTATAAAGGGTGAACTGTGGTAGACAGCTTCTGAAGTGGATCTCAAAGATCCCTGTCACCTGGCATTCATGTACTGTGTAATTCCCTCTCCTTGAAGGCGGCTTAGACCTAGTGACTTGCTTCTAATAAAAAGGATGCTGAAAAAGTGATGAGAGGTTGCTTATGAAATTAGATTTTTAAAAGCTTGTGGCGACCTAGCTGGTTTGGTTCAGTGCATAGAGCATTGGCCTGCGGACTGAAGGGTCCCGGGTTTGATTCTGGCCAAGGCCACATGCTGGGTGGGGGCTTGACCCCAGTAGGGGTCGTGCAGAAGGCAGCTGATCGATGGTTCTCTATTATCATTGATGTTCCTCTCTCTCTCTGCTTCTCCCTTCCTCTCTGAAATCAATAAAAACATATTTTAAATAAATAAATAAATAAATAAATAAATAAATAAATAAATAAATAAATAGCTTGTGGCTTCCTTTTTGCTCCTGTCTCACTCATTCTTTCTTAGAGCACTTGGTCTAGGGAAAGTGAACAGCCATGCAGTAAGCAGACCCATGGAAAGACCTATGTGGCAAGGGATTAATGTCTCTGGCTTATGTAAGAGAGTACCTGAGGCTTGTCAGTGAATGAGCTTGAAAGTGGATCTTCCGAGTCCTGCCAAAGCCATGTTGGTACATTTGGAAGTGCACCCTCTTCCATTTAGGCCTTGAAATAACCCCAGTCCTGGCTGACAACTTGATTTCAGTCGTGTGAGAGAGTCTGTGCAAGAGGCACATAGCTACACCACCATGATTCATAACCCATAGGGACTATGAGATAATAAAAATCAGTTGTTTCAGGCTGCTATGTTTTGTGATAATTTGTTACAGAGCAATAGATAATGAACATGTTTTGTATTTCCCTATATAAGTATAATGTAGCGATAGGGCAAACACATTTCACATTGTGCTAGAAATGCCTGATGATAACCGTATCTGAAGTTGAAGGAAATAGATTAGTTTCTTCTTTATTGCAGCACTGCTACTAGTATATCGTTGTACCTTATGAATGGATATATGAACCCAAAGTCATATTAGAATCAAATTCATACTTTAGTTGTTTGAATCAATTTCTTACGTCAAAGATATATAGATGTGGGTAAGGGTTTCTACATGTAAATAAGACTTAATTAAACATATAATAGTGGTCAGTATTTAGGATCCTAGGAAGTTAGGTATTTTGTATCTCTAATTTTTATAGATAAGAATAAACTTGATTTGTACAATAAGGAGAAACATGGGTTATACTAGACCATTTTTATGTTGCTCCAATAGAAGCTGACTTCTACTTAAATAGCTAACCCAATTCTTGTACTGCTTCTGGAAAAAAACAACTTATCAAAATATGATCAAAGGAATGCAGGCACCGGGTAAGACAAGGACTTGCAGGCTATTTTGAATCATCTGAATCTAAAAATGAGGGCATGACACCTGTTCTTTTCCAATAGCTGTTCAATATCAGGAATCCAGGACAATGTCTGTCCAGTAAACCAGAGA
Source organism: Myotis daubentonii (assembly GCF_963259705.1). NCBI lineage: Eukaryota > Metazoa > Chordata > Mammalia > Chiroptera > Vespertilionidae > Myotis > Myotis daubentonii. The sequence goes on along the minus strand of NC_081850.1, from coordinate 29,696,379 downwards.
GTTAATGTTAAATACTATGTAGTGAAGATGAAAAAAAAAAGCTGCAAGAAAAAAATTAAAAAGTATTTGGAAGAAAGCAAGAGTGCAGTTCTCACGTGAAAAAATAAACCCATATGCTGAAAAAATTGTAGAACAACCTTAGGGTAATACGGTAAAGCTTGAGACCCAAAAGGGCACTGCTCAGGTATTAGCCTAACAAGAAGCTTGAAAGACAGGTGCACAAGTTATGAAAAGGTTTTACATAGTGAGTGAATACAATTGCTCTCACATGTTTAAAGTCTACCCTGTTGGAATCTCACCAGGAAATCCCGATGTTTTCTGTGGGAGCAACAATTCATAATTTCCCCTTATTCCTGTTTGTTACTGCAGAAGACTCAGTCTCAGGGGGCCTTAATTAAGAGGATGAGACAAGGAATCAAACAAATAGGGAGTCTGTTAAATGCTGCCTGAAACCAGAGCTGCACCACTTAATGCAAAAGCCTCTTCAAAACCAATAATGAAATAATCATCCTTTGGCAAGACTGATAAGAACATGAAGGCTAGATGTCGATTTGGGGAAACTAATTTACACTGGGGGAGGGAGGAAGGGAAAGAACGACTACAGAAAATCAACTGTTAATAAATATCGGAGACTGCAGAGAAGTCACAGATAAGCGACATGAGTTCCTCCCGCTGAGACATGGCAATCATTTCTCTGAGAAGAGAAGCTGATAAGGCCCCTCCTCTCCAACAGGCAATCATTTCGCATTTTATATTATTTGAAAAGAGCTTGATTATTTTTTTTTGAATGAAACTATATTGATGCACATTTACCTGTCAACAGAATGTTCTATTCCTCTCTTCCGCCTGTCTATTTAAAGGCATGTGACCTGACTGTGAAATTCCATAGACAATCCTTTCATTAGATATAAATAAATGATCAAGAGTGACCAGCTCATTTTTAATATATTTTGTGTGTTTGTGTGTGCATGCCAAATTATGCTAAATTAAAATCCACAGCCTGATAAATATGACTGATATTTGCAGTAACGGATTAAGATAATGAATATTGCTTTATTCAAGGTCAGATACAATCTTTAAAAATCATATCCGCAGGGAAAATCCACACCTGGAAATAATAATTACGTTATTTGAAGTCTCGTTTAAAAGGAGAACGACATAACATATGATTTTTTCTGTTTTTGGAAACTTGCATAGATATTTAAATATTGTTCTATCAAGTAGGGACAAATAAGAGGAATGTGGAAAGACAAACAAGCAGTGAGCAGATCATCAATTGACTTATATGGGTTTGATTTCACCTATAGAAGTAAGGGGCTAGGCGCCAGAGCCATAGTGAGACAGTGGTTCTACAAGCATTTGCACTGTGTTTCCCAATAGCATGGAGATATTGTATATTATTAAAGGGGGTGGGGAAACAAAAGCTTCAGTGGGCATCTAAAGACTTGGGTCATAGTTTGGAGTATGGTCCATTGGACTGGAAGGTGGGAGGACAAGAGTCAAGCCCATGTTTGGCCATTTGCTAGTCATATAGTCTTGGGTGAGGACTTAATATACCTGAACTTATGCAAACTAAAATAATAATCCACCTTTAAGAACATATATGTGAAAATTGTTGTAAAACTCACATGCGATTGAAAAGCTGAATAAATGCTATTACTTTATTACATTTTAAGATTTCTTCCTACTTTATGGGACACAGTAAGATTATCCTATATAATAAAGAGGGAATATGCAAATTAACCCTCATGCCCTCACAAGATGGCTGCCTACCACCAGGTTGGCAGGGGAGTTAGTGAGGGATGACCAAATGACTGAACAGTAGGCTGTGTGGGGTGACCAGGCTGGCAGGTGTGGGGTGAGGGGTGACCAGGCCAGCGGGGGGGTGCAGTTAGGGGCAACCAGGCAGCAGGGGGGGGCATTAGGGGTGACCAGGCAGACAGGTAAGCAGGTGAGCGATTAGGAGCCAGGGGTCCAGGATTGTGAGATGGATGTCTGACTGCAGTCGAACATCCCCCAAGGGGGTCCCGGATTGGAGAGGGTGCAGGTTGGGCTGAGGTGCCCCCACCCCACCTCATGCACAAATTTTGTGCACTGGGCCTCTAGTATTAAATAGTCATAACCCTGATCAAGTGTGAACTTTTGATTCCATCCATCAATTCATCCACCACCCATTTCACTGATCTTTCCATATTTATTAAGCACCACTGTAAGCAAGTTATTGATCTGGTTGGTCTGGAAAAATCAGAAACAAAGAATGCAGTATCTCTGCCCTCATGTACCTTATAGTTTGACAGAGAAGCTTCTCTCTTAACATACCAATGTTGTGTGCATACCCACTTTCTTTTATGATGTAGTAATTAAGCACATTGGCTCTTAAGTCAGACAGGCCTAGGATTAAAATCCCAACATTTTACAGGTTGAGCCACCGTAAGCAAGTGACTTTTATTTCTTTAAGCCTTATTTTCCTCATCAGTAACCTGTATACTAAGATAGTATTTTCCTCATAGAATTCTTATAAATATTCAATCATGCCCAAAAAGCATTTAGCCTAGTGTCTGTCATGCAATATGTGTTAAATAAATAAATATTCGCTGTTTTTCTTTGCACTTTCTCTTCCCCTGATTTTACTGTGCCTCCTGCTAAGAAAGAGAAAAGCAACACCTGATGGCCTGCTACTGTCATTCAGACCTTGGTGCTGCTACCAGCTGGCCTGGTCCTCACAGCTAAGTCTTATTGGATGTAAACAATTTCACAGGACATCAACACCAGACAAGGCCACTCTCTGACCATGACAGATCTAGTCAAAACAAGACCACTCCATAATTATGTTTGAAAATTGAAAAATAATCAAACATCCCCATGCTGGCTAATATAAATGATTGGACTTCTGCTTCTTTACTAGTGAGTTTTAGCCTTGTTTGATTTATCTCCTTATAGGTAAGATTAAGATAACCAGTTGTAGAATTACCCCCACTTTCTGGCAGCATATAATCTGGGCACAGCCCCGTATCCTCATACTCTCCCCCAAAGCACTTAACACAACCCCCGATCCTGTAATAAATCCTAACACCCTCTTACCAAATCCCCCATAATTCCCTATGGTATGTGTGCTCCCATGCTGCAGGAACCAATAAACTCAACTTTTCAACTACAGGTGTATTCCTGGAGATCGTTGGCTGGAGTGTGATGATACACCTAACCACACGATGCCTCTCTTGTCTCTACACATTATTATTTTTCTTTTCTGCTTAATTAATCTTATGTTCTACTTTGACTTCCTTTTTCTGCCACCACTCCTTTTTTTTTTTTTTTATTGCTTAAAGTATTACAAAGGGTATTACATATGTATCCATTTTATCCCCCCGCCCTAGACAGTCCCCTAGCCTCCCCTATCACCCAGTGTCTTATGTCCATTGGTTATGCTTATATGCATGCATACAAGTCCCTTAGTTGATCTCTTACCCCCCAACCTCCTGCCCCCCAACCCTCCCCGGCCTTCCCGCTGCAGCTCGACAATCTGTTTGAGGCAGCTCTGCCTCTGTATCTATTATTGTTCAAAAGTTTATAATGGTCTCTATTGTCCACGAATGAGTGAGATCATGTGGTATTTTTCCTTTATTGACTGGCTTATTTCACTTAGCATAATGCTCTCCAGTTCCATCCATGACGTTGCAAATGGTAAGAGTTCCTTCCTTTTTATAGCAGCATAGTATTCCATCGTGTAGATGTACCACAGTTTTCTAATCCATTCATCTACTGATGGGCACTTAGGCTGTTTCCAGATCTTAGCTATGGTGAATTGTGCTGCTATGAACATAGGGGTGCATATATCCTTTCTGATTGGTGTTTCTGGTTTCTTGGGATATATTCCTAGAAGTGGGATCACAGGGTCAAATGGGAGTTCCATTTTCAGTTTTTTAAGGAAACTCCATACTGTCTTCCATAGTGGCTGCACCAGTCTGCATTCCCACCAGCAGTGCACAAGTGTTCCTTTTTCTCCACATCCTCTCCAGCACTTGTCGTTTGTTGATTTGTTGATGATAGCCAGTCTGACAGGTGTGAGATGGTACCTCATTGCTGTTTTGATTTGCATCTCTCGGATGATTAGTGACTTTGAGCATGTTTTCATATGTCTCTTGGCTTTCTGAATGTCCTCTTTTGAAAGGTTGCCACCACTCCTTTCATGGATTACATAAATGAATGTTCCCTTTCTATATGTATACTTGTTATTATTCTTTCTTCTTCTTTTTTATGTATAGCCTTAGCAGAGACAAGCTTATGGAAAAAAATATCTATTAGGCAGAGAGGAGGGAATTGCATGGCATCATGATCCCTTAAACATTTCAACTATGCACTGAACTGTAAAAGAGCACAGGAAAACAACTAGAAATGTCTGACTTTGTACAGGGAGTAAAAGTATGCATTTATATCTGTTTATATTTTAGTTATAAATCTTGTTTTCCTTATATCTGGTTGAGTTTACTTATTATTTTAATTTTACTTAGACATGAGGCTTTGTATTTCTTCACTCTTTCATAGCTTCCACTGGGTAATTTTCTAGGTCATAAATATACACATGCAATTAACTAGTTTGAAATATACACCATAAAATCACAGCAAACTTGAAATATAAAAATATACATTTTGTTAATTCCTCTACCCTACCATGAGTAGTTATATAAAATTTCACTAGAAATTAGCTTTCATGTGGGGAGTTTTGTAGCACTTTGTCAAAGAAAATCAAATTATTTTTTAAAATTTGTCTTATTTTTATTCATCTAGTAAACAAACATGAAACCACTTAGAAGTTAAAGATCTTTTACAATAGGCAAAGCTGCTGGTAGACATGTGAGATGAGAAAGCATGCTGTTTTAGTTTTCTCTTATTCTAAATAAGGTCGGTCTTGAGAATTTTAGTTAATTTCTTCTCCATAAATATTTTTGGTGACTCAACTTGGAATGCCTAAGTTTTGGAATTCAATGGGATACAGTTACTGAGTGAAATGAACCCAAATGCAAACATATGGGGTTTGTTTTAACCTAGTCTCAAATTTCTGCATGTTATAAAATAAAAATAAACTGATAGAAACCTTATGATATTATTGGGCTGCGGGTGTCCATAATCAGTCTCATCTTAATGGAAAGTATCTGATTTCCCCTCTGGTTTCTAATTGGTTTCTATGTGCATTCTATTATGGGAAGTCTGCCTTTGATTCTAAGGTCAGGCCTCTGGCTTCCAGACTCATCATAGCTTAGGTGCATTTTAGAGAACTTCTCAGTCATGGAGGGAGGATACAACTTATGATTATTTATGCAGCACCAAAGGTATGTGTTAGGCAGCGGCAGGTCAAGTGTTATCTAGAAGGTGTAGACTGAAAGTTGGCTAAACCTGAAGGGCTTCTCTGATGATTGTAGAAGAAGACATAACTTCAGGTAAGAAGAGAAAGAACAGGTGTTAATTGTAGTATGTATTTCACAATATATTTAAAACTAAGTTGGTTCCTCAAGGAAGGGCTCTGTGTGCTGTGCTGTTATTACTGCTGGGATAGGGGTTGATTTTAGAAAAAGTAAAAGACCTTTAAGCACATTCCCTTATTTTATAAAATTCCATTCAGAAAAATACCTATTAGTTACCTTAAATAAAATCACTAATTCAATTGTCATTCCTGTATCCCCATGGCATGTACCTGGGTTCCCATCCAGAAAACTCAGAGATGGTAAAATACATTCATGCTAGTGGAATTCATCTGCAGTGTTTTGTATTAATGAGAGGAATGAAGACAAGAAGACCAGAACCAAATACAAATGGTGAGAACTGACAAGAGTATCATACACAAGACTCAGATCAACTTAAACCTAGAGAAATATTTAGCCATAGATCACTTTGTTGAAAAGGTGATTATAAATGAGTTAAATAGCATTTGAAAAAGTATTTCAGAAACATGTCAAGACTAAAGAGTTGCAGAACATTTAAACTATACAGGTCATCTTTTTAAGAAAAGGTAAAGCAAATTAAATGTAACTTAAAGTCTCAAAAGTGATTTTATTACAACTTATGCTGAAGTAATTTATATACATACTAGAGGCCCAGTGCACACAATTCATGCACTGGATGGGGGGAGGGCGGGTCCCTCAGCCCGGATTGCAAGAGGGACCCCACCAGTGCACAATCAGGGCTGGGGAGGAGCACGGGAGGTTGGCCAGCTGGGGAGGGACCATGGGAGGGCTCCAGGGCATGTCTAACCCGTCTCACTCAGTCCCAATCAGGTGGATCCCAGCAGCATGCTAACCTACTGGTGGGAGCGTCTGCCCCTCTGGTGGTAAGTGCATGCCATAGTAAGCGGTTGAGCAGCCTTAGCATATCATTAGCATATTATGCTTTTGATTGGTTGTTCTGCCATTCGGTCTATTTGCATATTGCCCTTTTATTACATAGGCTACTAATCTATCTATCTATCTCTATAATCTGATTTATTATCCTAATGATAAAACTGAATGGCCCTCCTATGATCACTGGATTTGGCATCATAAAGCTTGCTTTCTGATCCCACTCCTCCCTTTTAGCAATGTGACCTAACAAGTCTTTGAACTTCAGTTTCTGGTTGTTAATTGGCAATACCTATTTCTCTACACAAGGTTGTTATTGGTCCAGTGGTGGCCATAGGATCTGATGTCCTAATCAGATCAAAGACTAATAAGCCTGTAACTCCCACTGTTAAGACTGGGGGGCAGGGGGGGGGGCGGGGGGGGGCGGTGTGTCCTTTCTTCTACATACAGCCATCTTGTGACACAGGATAGCAAAAAAAGCCAACATGAGGGAGACGCTAGGAAGAAAGAATAACAGAGAATTTGAGCAGAAGCCCTGATATCCAAAATTGGGAGTCTTCCTCTTCTCTAGACTTTTTGTTACACAAGATAAAGCATAGCCTTATCACGTAATCCAGCGTGAATGTGATCAACTTTATTGGTTGCATCTTCTTACATTTCCAAAATGAGCATTTTCCTCTTTATCTGGATCAAGCAGGTATTAACTCTCTAAGAATGAAGCCAATTTATATTTGTTAGGTCCATTTATGGGCAAGGCACTAGTTGATATTTACATATGTACTCATTTAACTTTATAACCTTCTCACTTTACAGATAAGGGAATCAAAAGCTCAGAGAGTGAAGCAATTTGCCCAGGGTAACACAGGATTCCAAACAAGACTGCCTGGTCACAGATTTCATACGTTTTTTTTTTTCATTATGCTACGGAGCAAAGCAACTGTAAACCTTTATGGGAGATATCCCTAGTGGTAGAGTTCTGCTAACAATGCATTCTTTAAAAGGTATCAAGAAATACCCTGGATAATTATCAATGCTTTTGCATTAAATGAAATAATGACTGGGTAGGGGTGGCAGTTCCTTTATCATTCTAACCAAAAACTGCAAAACCTTCAGAACAAAGAAATTATTAAAGCCTACACAAAACCATCATTGATTACATTTCCCCATGTGGATTTCCTATTGTATAAATTCTTTCCTAATTCAAAAGAAGCTATTATTAAAAAGCTAATCTCTTCTTATGTGAAGAACAGTGTATGCTGCAAATATCTCAAACTGTGTACTAAACACAGTTTCATTGCAGGGTTAGAATAGCAGGCTATTATCAAGTCATAAGGGAAAAGAATAGAAACTTCTGAATAAATATAAGAAAATTTCTATTATAAAAGTGGTTTAGCTCCAAACAGTGACATCTTCAAAAAAGCATTCTTCTCTTTTTTTTTGTAGGCAATATATAAAATTGTCAGATTCTACCATACACATGTCAGGAGCAAGAAGAAAACTAAAATAAATGTTGAAAATAGAGAGTATTATAATCCATGCTGAGCTGATGGGAAGGAAATAGGAAGATAGGATGGAAACAAACTATTGTGTGTATGTATTTTTGTGTCAAGATCCTTCTTATTTTTATCATATTAAAGAAAAGCATGGGATATGTTTTGTTAGAAAATGTATATGTGGGCCCGACCAGCATGGTTCAATGGTTGAGAATTGACCAGGAGATCACTGGTCAGGGCACATGTCCAGGTTGAGGGCTCAGTCCCCAGGGTGAGGTATGCAGGAAGCAGCCAATCAATGGTTCTCTCTCATCATTGATGTTTCTATCTCTCCCTCTACCTTCCTTTCTCAAATAAATAAAAATATAATTAAAAAAATAAAAGGTATATGTGGTAAATGGGTAGCAAAATTTAAAGCCAATAATTCTGTTGGTTCCAACTGAATTTTGATCAGTCTTTTAAAGAACAATGTAAATATTAATTAGTATATTTTCAAGTGATAAAGTAATAGAACTGAAAATCCAATGGTGAATAGAGTGCAATATCGGAGATTTTGTAATTAAAAAATAAAAAAGCATTGACTTGATATTATAGCATTACTAGAGGCTCAGTGCACAAAATTCGTGCACTGGGGAGAGTTGTTCCTCAGTCCAGCCTGCACCCTCTCCAATCTGGGACCCCTTGGGGGATGTCTGACTGCCAGACATCCCTCTCACAATCTGGGACTGCTGGTTCCTAACTGCTCACCTGCCTGCCTGCCTGCCAGCCTGATCACTCCCTAACCACTCATTTGCCAGCCTGATCGCCCCCAACTGCTCTCCCCTGCCAGCCCGATCACCCCTAACTGCCCTCTCCTGCCAGCCTGGTCACCCCCAACTGCCCTTCCCTGCTGGCCTGATCACCCACAACTGCCCTCCCCTGCCTGTCATCTTGTGGCTGTGGGTGCTGCCATCTTTGAGGGAATGGCAATCAATTAGCATATTCCCTCCTTATTGGCTGTGGGTGCCGCCATCTTTGCCACAGTGTGAGGGTCAATTAGCATATTACCTCTTTATTAGATAGGAGGATTGGGCCCCAAAATCAAACTTCTTCAAGAACTTAAAAAAAATATACATTTTTCTAATAAAAAGAATTAACAAAAGTCTTATGTTAGCAAAGTATATAAAAGGTAAAAATAGTGCTCTATTAATTGAAAAATACCTTACAAAATAATTCTGGTTAACTTAATATAAATAAACTGATTGTTTGAGACTAGAGGCCCGGTGCACCAAAATTTGTGCACTCGGGGGGGGGGGGATGGGGGGGGGTCCCTCAGCTCGGCCTGTGCCCTATTGCAGTCTGGGATGCCTCAGGGGATGACCACCTGCTGGCTTAGGCCTGCTCCCCAGGGGATTGGGCCTAAGATGGCAATCAGACATCCCTCTGGCAGCCCTCGGGGGATGTTCACTTGCCAGCGGGGAGCAGGCCTAAACTGCAGTTGGACATCCTTAGCACTGCTGAGGAGGCAGAAGGGGCTCCCACCACCACCACTGTACTGGCAGCCATCAGCCTGGCTTGTGGCTGAGCAGAGCTCCTCCCATGTGAGAGCACCCTGACCACCAGAGGACAGCTTCTGCATCGAGCATCTGCCCCCTGGTGGTCAGTGTGTGTCATAGTGACCAGTCATTGCCAATCCTTCTGCTGTTAGGGTCAGTTTCCATATTCCCCATTTACTATATAGGATAGAGGCCTGGTGCATGGGTGGGGGCCGGCTGGTTTGCCCTGAAGGGTGTCCCGGATCAGGGTGGGGGTCCTGCTTGGTTGCCTGGCCAGCCTGGATGATGGGATGATGGCTGTTTAGAGCTGGTCGCACCCCCTTCAGGGTGGGGGTCCCCACTGGGGTTCCTGGCCAGTCTGGATGAGGGGCTGAGGGCTGTTTTCAGGCTGGCGGGCGACTGAAGCTCCCAGCCTCTCCTTTTTTCTTTTTTTTTATTCTGGGATTAATTTACCTTCTATAGCTGTCACTGGAGCTGAGAGCAGGCTTCAGCTCTGAGGCCATTGCCGGCTGAAAGCAGGTACCTGCGTTTGTTTAGATTCTATAATTGAAACTCTGTTGCCATCACTGGCCGCTCTAAGCTCTGAGGCCATGCTGGCTGAAAGCAGGTTTCTGGGGTTTGTTTAGGTTCTATAATTGCAACATTGTTTCACTCGGAGCTCAGAGCTGAGCTGCGGCAGGTGGGGAACGTTGACTTCCTCCATTACTGGAGTAAGCAAGCTCATGTTCATGTTCGCTTCAGCTGTCTGGCTGCCGGCCTCCATCTTGGCTGGCAGTTAATTTGCATATCGCCCTGATTAGCCAATGGGAAGGGTAGTAGAGGTACGGCTAATTACCATGTTTCTCTTTTATTAGATAGGATAAGGCAATAATTTTGAGGTGGTAATCATAGTGGTCATTAAATCATTTTAATGATAGTCACTAAATATTTCCTCATAATTGACTGTGTGGAAAACATAGAACCAGGAGCTGTGGTGAACAGTAAAAAGACCAGAGTCAGGCATGGTCTTTACTCTCAAGTAATTTTTTGACTATGAAACCCTTATAATTATGAAAAATAGCATAATGTACTGACTGTATTAAGAGATGTACACAATTTTTTGGTGGATTCTGGCACAAGAGGCGCTAATTTTCCCCTAGAAGATCAGAAAGGCTTCATGTAAGAGATGCCATCTGGATGACTTTGAATAGTATCTTGGGTAAGACACACAGATATAAAAGAACCTGTTTGTGAAGACACCAGGGTTAGAAAATCCTAGACAATTTTCTAGCAACAGTAATTTATATGGGAGGAATCTCTTCACTCTTTGTACTCTACTGCAACGTGAATCTTATTGTCAGATCTGTTTCTCTCTTATCTTTCTACAGATTAATCAAAAGTCTCCATGCAAGCTGGTTAGAAATTAACTATATTCTTCCCTTTAATAGCCCTATATATTTTAAGTTTTCCATTTTCTTCTGGACACCTTCCATATTAAGTAGGAGACATTAAAGCTGTGCCTGACAGCTGCTTTTCAGTCTCCTCCTAGGTCATTGCAATGTAGAAACAGCAATCACACTAGTAGCTATGATTTACTGAGCATATACCAAGTATAGTAAAGTATACTTTAGATCAGTGATGGCGAACCTATGACACCCGTGTCAGAGGTGACACACGAACTCATTTTTTTGGTTGATTTTTCTTTGTTAAATGGCATTTAAATATATAAAATAAATATCAAAAATATAAGTCTTTGTTTTACTATGGTTGCAAATATCAAAAAATTTCTATCTGTGACACGGCACCAGAGTTAAGTTAGGGTTTTTCAAAATGCTGACATGCCGAGCTCAAAAGGTTTGCCATCACTGCTTTAGATACTTTATCCAGTTTAAACTTCAAATCACATTCTGAAAAGTCATGTATATTTTCCCCTTTTATCTGAAACTCAGAAAGGCTAGGTCATGCCTTCACAGTCCCACAGCTGGTATATAGTAAACCTTGGATTTGATCCCACTCTGAAGTCTGACCCATTGAAAGCCATGCACTTTCCATTATGCTTTACCATGTATCCCACAGGAATCACAATATTTCTGTTTTTCACATCATTATCTATCAACTCTCTCAAATTAGAAAGCTTGAGAATATTTCTTCCTATCCTTCTACAAGTCATTATTTCAGTCTATTAAATATCATTTTAATCACCCTCTCCATCTGACTGTTACATTCTCATTACATCTTTCCTGGGCTGCTGCAAAAGCCTTCTAAGCATTTTCCTTTCCTTTAATCCATTCTTTCCATCTCAACCAATTATAGTCCCCTCAAAATACACATTGCATTAAAAAAAAATTCTTCTTTGCAGTTTCTAATGCATCCAGCAGGTGCTTTTTTATGGCCTTGGACAAATAATACGTGATTTAAAACAGAGGAAGGTCTTTGGAAATATTGAATATTTTTTAATCCTCACCTGAGGATATTTTTCCATTGATTTTTAGAGAGAGTGGAAGGGAGAGGGAGAGACAGAGAAAAACATGGGAGAGAAACACATTGATTGATTGCCTCCTGCATGCACCCCAACCGGGGCTGGGGAACCTGCAACCAAGGTTTGCGTCCTTGGCCAGAATCGAACCTGGGACTCTTCAACCGGAGGGCTGATGTTCTAACCACTGAGAAAAACTGGCTAGGGCAAAGTATCGAATACTTATGAAGAAAAAATGGCTTTTTCAGAGTAGTGCTTTAGAAATATTAATTTGGCAGTAGAATATAAGAAGGATTAGAAAAAAAAAAATGAAGGGATAGAACCTGGCATTCTCTGCTCACTAAACTCTTAGTATTTACATGTGGATAAAGACAGGGACGATATGGCTCTGATTTAGGGATCAGATTAAATTGAGAACACTGAGGCCGTGGCCCTGAGCAATCCAGCGCCTTTCTGGGTCAGCTCAGACTAATACTGGTGGCATTACTGCTAAAATTAATGCTGTGCACTAGGGAACCGATGTGAGTTCAAGAAGAGGGACTGTTGATTTCTAATCCAGCCTGATACCCTGTTTAGCTTTGCGGAATTGAGTTGGTAAATCTGCTTTGCAGAAATGTGGTTAGTAAATATGCATAGGCCCTGTTTCATTACTAATATGACTAATGCTTCCAGTGAGCACACTTTCACTGCAATCGTGTCTCTCTCTGTAGAGTGATGGAGTTTTTCTTCCTTCTTTGGAGTTCTCTTCGTTATCACCACAACATCAAGTCCATAAATGTATTGATAATGTTAATCCGCTATTAGAAGACTGACTCAGCTAGTTTAATCCTTTTATTTTTGACAAAGCCTAGTTCAGACATTCTTAGTAGTTTCCTCTTCTTACTATGGTTTCAAGTTCCATGGGTAACACTCACAAGCCCTTTGCTTCCAACTACAGAGTAGGGGAGACCAACAGAGTTTTGGCTCAATTTTGATAAGATTCACAGATGCAACATTATGTTGTGTATGCTTATGTAAGATATTTCAAACCAAATATTAAATCAGTCAGTTAGAAAGTGGTTTTACACTGATGGCTAGTCAATAAAGTTTTTGTTTAGTGAAAACATTTGGATATGGATTACTTGAAAACTGCACTAAAGTATAAAGCAACCAAAAGAAACCTTCAACAGCCATTTCTAAAGTATTATTGCTATTGCAAAACAACATATAGAACTGGGGCTTTCAGAGTTCATAAGATGACATTGTTCCTGGAAGAGCATGTCAGGATATGCATCCTAAAGTATCGGTGGCATTTAAGAAAAGGTGAAGTGTGTGTCTGTTGAAGAATGCAAATTAATTCAGAGTAGCTTTGTAGCTCTCTGGGGGTGGTAATTTAGTCTAATGGGAACTTAATAACTCATATTAAACACATTACTAATCTGATGCTTTGCTTACAGTAAATTAGAATCAGTGAAATTATAAATCACTTATTAAAGAAAAAAAGAGTATCTTCTTGAACTGATTTTGAATTTTCTTTAACTAAGAAACAGCAGGTAGGAAGAATTCTTGTTGTTTCCCAATGAATTCCAATCAAGTTTTGTATTCATGGTAGAACATTAGGTAAACATGTTTAATTCAGACAACTCAAACCAGTGCCTTTCATGTAATCACATAATACTGTAAACCTGAAGTAGGCACTTTACCAGTTTACACTGAACTATACACTGACCTCCATTTCTTATTCTGGATGAGCAAGGATCATGTGTGTTTAATTCTAAATACTTGGCAATGCCTTGCTCAGGATTAATGCAAATTACTCCAAATAATAATGATAATTATCATGATAATAAAATACCTATAAAGGTATTGCAAAATTCAGATTCTGCATAAATTAGTATTCCATAAAAACCTGTAAAATAAAGGATCAGTAAAAGACTTTTCTTTTCTTTGCATTGTTTAAAGTTATACAAACCAGAGTGTCCCTAACACCAACTATCCATTTGTGGACCTTTATTATGAACTTTAGTTTTTATCATTATGCTGATTCACAGATATTTCTGTCTGATATAATTGTTAAGTCAATAACATATCATTTTATAGTCATCCATTCTTTTATTCATTCATTCACTCATCTATTACAAAACATTACAGAGTATCTGTTTTGTTCTAAACTTGAACATACAACAGTGAACTGGAGAGAGTTCACATCCTCATGGCTACTTTCTGGCGGGTAAAGCAAGCAATCAACACAATAAACAAGTCATTATGTCAGTTGGTCCTAAGTGCCTGGAGGGAAGGGCGTGATGAAGGGGATAGTGAGTGTAGTAGAAGGTGGGCTTATTTTATCTTTAGCTTCCATGGAAGGCCTTAGTGATAGTTTCTTAGAAGAAAGTGAGGGAGTGAGCCCTGGAAATATCTTGAGGAAGAGCATTCCAGATATAGGGGTTGGATAATTATTAGCCTCGTGGCTAGAATGAGGTGAGTTTGCTCATAGGACAACAGGAAACCAGTGTTGTTGGAAGTGAGTGAGTGCTAGGAGAGGAAGTACATGCTGAGGTTGGAGAAGTAGCGATGGAGGGTGGTGGACCAGATGGCATACAGCTTTATAGAGCAATCACAGGACTTTGTCTTTTACAACAGGGGGACTTGGGAGACCTGTGAGCAGAGTTAGAGTATGATCTCATACTTCTTTTGTGTGTGTGTGTGTGTGTTTTTGTTGTTGTTATTAATCCTCATGATATTTTTCCATTGATCTTTTAGAGAGTGGAAGGGAGGGAGAGAGACAGTGAGAAACATTGATGTGAGACACATGGATTGGTTGCCTCTCACAAGCACCCTAACTGGGGTCAGAGATCAAACCTGCAACCGAGCTACATGCCCTTGACCTGAATTGAACCCACGACCCTTCAGTCTTTGGGCTGATGCTCTAACCACTGAGCTTCCGGCTAGGGCTGATCTTACATACTTTCAAAAGAACACTGGCTATTACATGAAGGCTAGACTAGGGTGGGGGTACAGGGAGACCAGGAAGATCAGCTAGGAGACTATTGTACATGAGAGAATAGCTCAGATCAGAGTTAAAGTGATGAATTTGAAGAGAAGCAGTAGGACTTTGGATATACTTAGAAAGTAGAACCAATAGGAATTGGTGACAGAGTCAATGTGCTAACTGACAAAAAGAAGAGTCAGGATGAATCCAAAAGGTGTGGTCTGAAACACCTAAAATGATGGAGCTGCTGTTACTGAGTGGGAGGAGACTAGAGGGAAGACAGTGTGTAGTGAGCAATTAGGAGTTCCATTCTCAATTTGCTAAATTTTAGATGCTTCACAGATGGCCATGTGGAGACATGGAGTATATGTGTCCAGGGGTCCATGAAGAAGTGAGGGGCAATGGTATTAATTTGGGAATTGTCAGTAAATAGATTATTTCCCTAGAATGTAAAGACCTCCTAAAATTAGGGAAAAACATCAACCATTCTATTTATAAAAAGTAGTGGGGATAAGAGAAATAAACAATTCCCAGAAAAAGACTATAAAGGGCTCTCTGCCATATGTAAAAATGCTTGCTCTTGCTCAAAATAAGGAAAACAGAAACTAAAGGAATTAGATTGACAAAAATCCCCAAAAGTGACAACGTACAATGTGAGCTTTGTGAACTACTTTGTTGAGAAACATGCTCTTTCTTACCTTGTTGGTAGGAATTCAAAATGTTACAACCTAATATACAGGAAAATTTGGCAACATCTAGCCACATTGACCCAGAAATCCCCATTCTAGAAATCTATCCCAAAATAAACTAGCAAAAATACCTGAGCATATATACACATAAATATTTACTGTAGGTTATTTGTAGCAGTAAAGGACTTGAAACAACTCAAATGTTCATGGGTTGGGGATTGGTGAATAAATTGTGGAATACATAGGAGAGCCATGTAATTGTGGAAGAGATGAGGAATATCTCTGTGTACTGCTATGCAGCAATCTTCATGGTATATTGTTGAATGAAAAAGGCCAGTAAGAGACAAATACATAGTGCTCTATTATTTGTCTAAGAAAAAGATTATATGACTCTGTATCTAGTGATATTAAAAAACAAAACTTGGAGAATAAATCATAAATCAGGCCTTTTTTTAGTTACGAATGGAGAAAGGTAAGGTAGAGGAGAAAGGGGAGAGAGGATAGAAATAGAAATTAAGATCTATTTTTACATTTTAAGTCATATAGAAGAAATTAGATACATGTTTGATCTATTCCCTTTATTTACCAGTTGGTTTTGATTTTTTTACTTTGAAACTATATATTTTATATAATTATAAAATTAAATTAAATTTAATAATCCCTAAAATTATTCTGAAATTGGCACTAAGAAATCATTTAAACTATGAGGCTGTCTCCTAATCAGCAATATTAAAAAGTTGAACTACAAGGTTTTTAAGCTACAGAATTTTTATATGAATCAAAGAGTCTTAATAATTAGATTCTTAATACATAATTACATGTAGCAAATTTTATAGAATAACAATAATGATAATTTTTGGTTACTTACTTTCTCAAAGCTTCTTTGCTGTGTTTTGCATGTACTATCTCATTTAATCCTCACAGCTACCTTAGAAAATAGGTGTTAATTATTTGATTTTAAAAATAAAGAACCTTAGTTCTAGGCAGGCTAAGTAACTTACTCTAGATTACACAACTATGTAAGTGTTGTAGCCAGCAGGATTTGAAACCAGTTCTATAACATTTTAACATCTGTGCTCTTTCTAGTGTTGGGTGCTACCTTCTCAAGTTTAATGAATCATATTTAGAAGCACACATTTTTTGCTTCATAATATACTAGTTAATTATGATTCCTTACTTTATTTTATTTTTACTATTTTTAAAATATCTCTTTTTTTATTTCAAAGAGGAAAAGAGAGAGGTAAAGTGAGATAGAAATATCAATGATGAGAGAGAATCATTGATTGGCTGCCTCCTGCATGCCCTTTACTCAGGATTAAGCCTGCAACCTAGGCATGTGCCCTTGACTAGAATCAAACCAGAGACCTTCAGTCTGCAGGCTGACGCTATGTCCACTGAGCCAACCCGGCTAGGGCTGATTCCTTATTTTTTTAAAAAAAGCACCAAAGATGCATTTTACTTAAAAAACTGAATAATTATTTTGCTGTTTTAAATAATAAATGCAATGCCTATGATTGAGGGGGATAAAGATGTTTGCACTTTAATAATACCTATCACTATTTATTGGGTGAATCCCGTGTTCTTAGCAATGTTCTTATTTAAAATATTCCGTTAGCCCATTTGTAGGAGAAAAAATATTTAAAGTTAAATGCCAAAAAATTATTGTCAAAGACTAAGGAATATAATGGTCCTATCACTAACACATATGAAATGTCCCCCACCACCCTAGTCTCTGTGATTCTCCTGTATACTGAAACAGTTATTTCAGGCTACTTCTTACTTTTCAGCCATGCTTTACACTTTCTTACTGTTCCTCCTCATGGTTTAGTACGTTTGTTTACAATTTGTGATTTTAAATCTATTGGTGATACATCTTAGCAAAAGTACTTGGGCCAAATCAATTGAGCAGCAAAGCAAATACTTGTATTCGCTTAACTGTTCACTTGCTCATTCCATTTTAAAAATACCCTCCACAGCCAATCAATAGAAAGTTAAGAGAAAAATGTAAAAAGGAGCAAGTACCATGGCATGTTGAGATAGCGGTGTTTTGCAAACATAGCCAAGGCCACTCAGAGACTTCCTGAGCATGATTAGGCTGTCAGTTAAGGACCTGACACACATATGAGTTACTGTACTGGACCTCAGTCCTGCTGAGAAGGCAGTTGGTGTGTATATTCTTATGTGACAAAAACATTATTTCAGCCTTTACATACTGAGGTAGTGTGTACATGGCTTTTAGGGAGTGTGTGCGGTGAGAACGGCACTGGGACGGGGTTAGATCGGCCTTTCCTTCTACACCAGGTGCTTTGACATCAGCCACTGACCTTTGGCTTTGTATTTTCCCTGTAAACATGATTAGCCTGGAGGTAGGATTGCATAGGTTCTCACTTCTGTGACTGTGACCTGTCCTTTTAGGTCAGACTCAGGGTAAGACGCTGATTAAGATTTTAATTGCTACAACCCTTTTATTTATGACATGAAGAGGAAACAATGACCTGAAAATCCTAAAAGAGGCTCTGAAGCGAAAGTCTGAAAGCTTACTTTTTCAAGGTGGTTTAATAAACTACCGTATGGAGTGATTTCAGATTCTTTTAGAGATCTTATTACAGGGGATTCACTTTACAGCTTTTTAGCTGAACTCATTAACCAAGAGGAGTAAATCCTTTAAGTGCCATCAACTAAGAAGTGGTCAGGGTCGGGGGGGGGGGGGGGCGGGGAGGGGGGCAGAAACCCGGTGACTTTAAGGCAACAGAAGATTTCTCCGTTTGATGCAAAGATATGGACAAATGTTTTGCCCAAATACAGCATGGCCCCAGTATCTACACAGTTACAGGTATTAGAAAGTACTCTGTTCTAAATTAAATGTATTATGTTTTAATTACACCTCAATAATTTGATTTAAAACTACACTTGAGCCGAAACCGGTTTGGCTCAGTGGATAGAGCGTCAGCCTGCGGACTGAAAGGTCCCAGGTTCGATTCCGGTCAAGGGCATGTACCTGGGTTGCGGGCACATCCCCAGTAGGAGATGTGCAGGAGGCAGCTGATCGATGTTTCTCTCTCATCGATGTTTCTAACTCTCTATTTCTCTCCCTTCCTCTCTCTGTAAAAAATCAATAAAATATATTTTTTTTAAAAAAAACACTACACTTGAAAAACCAAATGCTGCTCTCTTTTCTTGTTTTGTAAGAGACCATCATTGATTAGAGCCAAATGATTCAAGGAATTAAATTGCATTTATTACAAACATGTCAGGAAGGTAGAGATTTCAGTCCCTCTGTGTTCAAATATACTGATACCTCATGACAAAAAAAGCACATTTGCATCCAACAGGGTGTTCCTAATGTGCCCCCATATAGGCCCATGCTGAAGCCAGACAAGTAGATGAAAGTGAAGGGCTAGGCTAGAGGCTCTGAAGGAGAACTGATCATTCGCCCCATATAAGACAATATAAGGCAGAAAAAAATGCATCCATATAAGACAATGGAAGGCAGAAAAAAATGCAACATATTCTAAGGATTTCCTCTCTTTTTCTATAGAAAAGCCTGTCCCTTGTTTAGCTTTGTTTTCTAAATAGTTGGAGCCTTATGTATACTTTTATTTGTTAAAGGCCTGGTCACATTCCTGGAACATTTTCATCTTCCTTTATTTCTTACCTATTTTTATAAGAACGATAGCACATGTCTGGCAGAAAAATAGATAAGTGTAAACATACCCCAGTGCTTACTACTCCCTCCTTCCCCTGCAAATGGCAACCATAAAAGAGCTCTCATTCTCAGACCGACAGAGTGCAGCCTGCCTCCCATTAGGGAGGAGGCAAGGTGTCCGAGATAGTCGTTGATGGGCACCGGGGCTGTTCCAGCTGTCAACAACACAGCTGTGGAGTTTCCTTCTGAGTGATCAGTGCTGCGGATGCCCTCCAGCTAGTGCGTTCCCTGATAAGGTCCAGTGGAGAGCTGCAAAGGAGCTGAACACTGGGCTTCTAATAGCAAATGCAAAAGCAAATTTCACAACAAATTGCATTTTCAGCGCTGCCTGATGCCATACGATTAAATGGGCTGAATTTGTTCTAGTCCACTAACTCAGAAGACATCATGATAGAACAGTTTCTGTTGATGATTGTTAAGTGTTAAAGCAGTTAAGGGAGAGGGATTTTTTTTTTTTAACTTCCACTATAAGACAGGAGGGTGGGGGAGGAAAAGCTGAGCAAGCTTATTAGGGTTGCTCAATTAGAAGAAAGCAAATAAGGCCACTTAATATCCTCACCAGGGTGAAATCTGTCACTGAGACCTTTCTCCATAAGTCTTTTGTGCACATTTAAAAAATTTTAAACTTGGAGAGGAGATACAAATCCAGTATTTTTACCTAGTGTGTCCATTTTTGTTCAAAGCCTTATGTAAAGAGACACTGTAGGCAAAAAATATTCATATATTTTTTCAATTTATTGATTTCTAGAGAGAGAGGAGAAGGGAGTGAGAAAGAGAGAGAAACACCGACCTGCCTTTCGACTCATTTATGCATTCATCCGTCACATTTTGCACATGCCCTGACTGGGGATTGAACCTGCAACCTGGGCACATTGAGATGATGTTCCAACAGAGCTACCTGGCCAGGGCATATGGGAAAAATATTAATAAATACATTCACATAATACTTACTATGGGGTTGGCATTGTAGCCATGCATTAACCCAGCAAGCCTCTTATATGTATTAATACCATTACTTTTTACAGAGGAAGGAACTAAAGTCCAATAAGGTTAAGTAGGTTAAGTAACTTAACCAAGACCACAAACTAATAAATGACAGAACCAGCATTTGGACCAGCCCTCTGTGTTCAGAGTCTGTACTAGTGCTCACTATAGCCTGCTCCCTCTTGAACTCATGCTACTTTGATATTTGTTCAAATATGGTACTACTGTTCGACCCACTTTCTTGGGAATAAGAGTTTCAGTGCAGAGTCCGTCTGATGATTCATTAGTGTTTTAATGATAAGTGCAAACAGTTCAGTTTAAAGGAAGGGAGTTCCTTTAAAAGTCATCCACTGGTGAGAAACGTTTAATGCATGCTTTCATGTGTCTCCTCATTGACTCATTAGTTGTGGAAGTCAAGCCTGATGGTTGC
Source organism: Myotis daubentonii (assembly GCF_963259705.1). NCBI lineage: Eukaryota > Metazoa > Chordata > Mammalia > Chiroptera > Vespertilionidae > Myotis > Myotis daubentonii. Next base: position 29,675,790 of record NC_081850.1, on the reverse strand, counting down.
TCAACCATCATATGCAATGGAGTAGTTACATATATTCAGTTAGTAGTAAAGTTATGAAGCTACACGAGAACTGGATTTGCCACTCAGCCACTTTACAACTAACACAGGTAGCTGCTCATGGCTTTCTTCATTCAATCATTCACTGACTCACTGAAGAACCTTTCATGAAATCTATGTATCAAGAATTGTGCTAGTGGGGGTCAGAACATCACAGCAGGAAAATAGCACAGCATCTGCCCTGGTGGAGCTAACAGCATAGTGGAGGAGACAGATTAGTAAATGGAAAAGTACTGTAAACCCTCCTAGGTTAGGGACAAGGACTTCCAGAAACCTTTAGACAACACCTTTTCCTCTGCCTTGACTGTAACCCATATTATATATTGGCAGTATAAGGTGGTGGTTAAGAATATGTACTCTGGTGTTAGCCTGCCTGAATTAGAAACCTATTCCATCCCTTTCTAGCCATGTGAACTTAAGAGCGTTACTAACCTTCTAAGTCTTGTTTTATTCATCTTTTCAATGGGGATTATAATAGGAACTCCCTCACAGAGTTGTTGTAAAAATAATATGAGCTTATGCATGTAGAGTTTAGTACAATTCTTGGAAAATAGAAGTGTTCAACAAATGTTATGTGTTATGACAACGATGGCAATGCTATTGACAGTCACCTGCTGACAAACCTAAACATTTTTCAAAGAAGACATACAAATGGCCAACAGGTACATGAAATCACTAGAAATACGCAAATCAAAACCACAATGAGATATCACCGCACACTTGTTAGAATGACTATCATAAAAAAGACAAGGAACAGTAAGTGTTGGAGAGGCTGTGGAAAAAGGGAACACTTGTGCTTGGTCAGTGGGAATGTTAATTGGTAGAGCTACTGTGGAAACGGAGGTTTCTTAAAATATTGACAATATGACTATATGATTTAACAATCCATCTCTGGGAATATATTAGAAGGAGATGAAATCACTGTCTCCAGGAGATGTCTAAGCTCTCTCATGTTCATTGGAGCATTATTCCCAATAGCCAAGAAATGGAAACAATGGGTGAATGGACAAAGAAAATGCACACACACACACACACACACACACACACACACACACACACACACTGGAATGTTGTTCAGCCATAAAAAAAGTATGAAATCTTGCTATTTGTAACAACATGGATGAACCTTGGGGGCATTATGCTAAGTGAAATAAATCAGACAAAGGAAGACAAACATTGTATGATTTCTATTATTTATAGAACTAGAGGCCCAGTGCACAATATTTGTGCACTGGGGGTGAGGGCAGTCCCTCAGCCCGGCCTGCGCCCTCTGGCAGTCCAGGACCTCTCAGGGGATATCCACTGAGGGGTCCTTAGTGCTGCTGTGAATGAGGGAGAGGCTGCCGCACCACCGCTGCGCTCACCAGCTGTAAGCCTAGCTTCTGGTTGAGCAGCACTCCCCCTGTGGGAGTGCACTGACCACCAGGGGGCAGCTCCTACATTGAGCGTCTGCCCCCTGGTGGTCAGTGCACGTCATAGCGACCGGTCGTTACGCTGTTCAGTCAATTGCATATTAGGGTTTTATTATATAGGATTATAGAAGCAAGCAAACAAAAAACAAGCCCATAGATAGAGAGGACAAAGTGTTGGTTGCCAGAAGCAGGGGATGGAGATTATGCAAAATATGTTAAGGGTGTCAAAGGCACAAACTTCCAGATATAAAACAATTAAGTCATGGGGATGGAATGTACAACATGGTGACTGCAGTTATAATATGAAATTGGTAAGAGAATAAATCTTAAAATTCTCACCACAAGAAAAAAATAATCTGTAACTGTACATGGTAATGGATGTTAACTAGACTTATTGTGGTGATCATTTTGCAACATCTATACATGCCAAATCATTTTGTTGTATATCTGAAACTAATATGCTGCATGTCAATTATATCTCAATAAAAATGGGCTATTAATAAAATAAAATAGAATTCAATGTTTCCAAATGTATTTGTTTTCCAAACCTCCTTTCAAGACATACCACTATGAACCAGTGATCTTTGGAATACACCCAGACTATTGCTCAGGTTTATAATGTACTCCTTAGTAATACAGCCATTGCCTTAGCTCAGCCATTAGCCTTTCATCTGGGAATGTGTGTGCTATCTCATCTTTCTTCTATTTGCTCAGGGCTGCATCTGCACAGTTACCTTTCTAAATCACAAACTTGAGTATATTATCCTTTCCTAAAAAACTTTCTCTTACTTTAAGTTTAAACTCCTTATTCAAATGGTCCAGGCTCTTTAAAACCTAGCCCCAGGTAATCTTGGCACAACCTTTTTTTTTGGGAATTACTTCTACTCCTCTATAAAAACCCCACTCAGCCCAGCATGGCTCAGTGGTTCAATTCCGGGTCAGGGCCCAAGCCTGGGTTGCAGGCTCAATTCTCAATTCTCAGTGTGGGGCATGCAAGAGGTGGCTGATCGATAATTCTCTCTCATCATTGCTGTTTCTATGTCTCTCTCCCTCTCCCTTCCTCTCTGAAATCAATAAAAATATATTTAAAATAATAAAAAAACACACCTCATTCAGACCCAAACCCCACCCTAGCATTATAGCTAAATTCCTCTTTACCTTTGTTTGACTTGTTCTGTATTTACATGTTTTCTGAAAAAATACTACAGAAACAGTTCCTTTTCTAAGACTTCCTGGTCCCTTTCACTATTACAGAATGAATACATTAATTTATTCTTATTTCTTGAGTGTAATAGCTCTTTCTTCAGGTTGCTAACAAAGCATCCTTTCCATTGTAGGAATAATTCTTTGCATGTTCCCTCTGTGTCAGAGTCCTCTGGGTTCTGGGAATGAAACGTACACAGATATGTTTATGGAATACCTGACTTCAGGCCCCCAACACAGTAGGATCTTAGTAAACACGTGTTGCATCGTTCTAAGCAAAGAAAATAAAGTATCGTTGGGAAATTGCTTGTTTCATGTTGTAGTTCTACTGGCCATTCGCAATACTCTCAAAGTGTCAAATTTTTGTCATCTTTTGGTTTTAAATGATTCAGTTATTATTTTTTTTAATCACTCCTATGTGACTAATAGATCAGGTGAGGAGTAAATTGGCCTTGAACATTGATGCTCAGTTTAACTTGTTTCTCCCTGTCATACTTTATTTTTTAAAAGAAGTTTCAATGTCAAGACAAGAGTAGTGGCCACCAGCTTAAAATCTCATCATTGCATTTAATCTTCCAATTTTCTTCCTCGTTAACAAAATATATTTCCGTTTCATTCTGACACGAAACATCAAATGAAGTGTCTTTCCAGTATGAGCATGCCTCATAATCATGGGCACAGAAGGCCATTGGTGTTTTCCTTCCTGTGTGGAAGGCTGCGAATTCAGACAGACTAAAGCGAAGTGCTCCGGTAACATGCGTACTGGGACAGGGAAGGCTGGTGAGCGCTGTAAGTAAATCCAGGGCTTTTGTCCAGAGTGGTGTGATCAGCATTATTCTCCCGGTTTGGGAAAACAAAGAATGCCTTCTCCACTGTTAGGCCTGCGGCCAAGGCCAATGACAGCTGAGCATGGTAAGAAACCCCCCAGAAAACCCCACCCCACACTCTGCAGAGGCAACGCTGCAACCTTGCTGGGATATCATCTCGGCACTCCCTTAATCCAAGAAGCCAAATATGCCTTTTAGCTATGTTTCATTCATGGAACCCAGCTGTTGAGTAGCAAAGTACAAAGCATACACCTTGTCAAATGAAAATACCATGAGGAAGGCCCTGGCCAGGTAGCTTTTGGTACAGCGTTGTCCCATATGCAGAGGTTGCGAGTTCAATCCCCAGTAAGATACATATAAGAATCAACCAATGAATGCATCAATAAGTGGAACAAATCAATCTCTCTCTCTCTCTCTCTTTTTCTCTCTCCCTCTTCCTCCCTTCCTCTCTTTGTCTTCCTCTCTCTCTAAAATCAATAAAACAATACTATGAAGAAAGGGAGGGATATTTTGGCATTAAACAAGGTATCTCTTTTCATATCTCATGCACCAATTAAAATACATTATATTATTACACATGCATAAGCATGTGTGAATATCCCCTTTAGATTTCAATTTAGACATATCTATAAGTAAAAATATTGAATGATAGAATTGCTAAATATAAAAGTTTGTGGGCTGATGTAAGGCATTTAATAACTTTTAAAGATTTTAAAATACTGTCCAAAAAGTTTTTTTTAGAAAAATAAGTCTCTAGATGTACAGCTTGACATTGTACATTCGATTTTGTTTACAGACATTATTCTGGCTTAAAACGAAAAAGAAGGGATTCTATTTCAGGAAGTGTTTTATTCATAAATATCAAATTTCACAGATGATTTAGTCCATAATGATAATGCATCTTCTGATGTTTATTAAATTACAGAACTTGATAACTAGGAAACGAATATCAAAAAACATGTCCTTGAACATTTGGCCCATAGTTAATAATACCTTAAAATTTAAAGTAGATGTTCAGTCTATATTCAGGAGAAGTCATAGAGATAAATTTAAAAATTCTTCCCAGTGATTTTTTTTTCACTATAGAATAACCCTGTGTACATTAGGCGGGTATAAGATATGCACTATGAGCAAAGGAAACCATTTGAATGTACTGAGAGTAAAAGTTGTATCAATCATGAACTTGAATCTCTGATAAGAGGACTGGATACTGGGCTCACCCATGCCTTTGATTCTCACCTCCACCCCAAGGGATGTAATAGCTCTGCACTTGGCACAGACTCCAACCTGCAACTGCATGTTCCAGTCCTGCAATTCTCTGTGGGAAATGGGCACCTGCTCCATTTTCAGCAAAAGACTTGTCTCTTCATTAGTTCCACAGGACATTCATTCTGTGATTTTTTTCATCTATTTGATGTGGACTTTTCAAAGTGGTATATACACTCAAATTTGTGTGTGTATGTGTGTGTGTGTGTGTGTGTGTGTGTGTGTGTGTGTAATCCTCACCGAGGATATTTTTCCACTGATTTCTAGAGAGAGTGGAGCGGGGTGGGGAGAGACATAGAGAAAGAGAAAGAAACATTGATGTGAAACAGACACATCCATTGGTTGCCCCCTGCACATGGCCCAACCAGGGCCAGAGATTGAGCCTGCAACCGAGGTACATGCCCTTGACAGGAATAGAACCTGGGACCCTTCAGTCTGCAGGCCAATGGTCTATCCACTGAGTCAAACCAGCGAGGGCTATACACTCAAATAGAAATAAAATAATCACCTTTGCAATACTCTCATAAAAGCTTAGAATTTGAAGGGCTTGGACATAAGGCATTTTTTACAGCCATGTTACTTAACAGAGCCCTCCAGCTTCTCTTGAGGAGGCACCACTATTTATTTCCCTGACACTTGCAGATTGATGACCTCGTCTCTGAGTGGGAAAGTAGGGGGAGGCTAACACTGGCAGCAGCCGGGATGGCTGCCTCCATATTTCAAGAGACGAAAGAGCCATGATAACAGCCTCTATTTATCCCTCTCCCTGGTCAAAATATGGGGTGGGAGGAGGGCATGGCAAAGGCTGGTGCTCTCAAACCAACCAGGTGCAACTCTTCAACTAATCAGCTCAGAATCATTACTCTGGGTTTTAGGAGGCTGTTTTGAATATGGACCGTGATAACATAAATAATGTAGTGACTAATGAAAATTAAATGCATTCTTCTTGTCTTTTGTGAGAAAAGTATCATATGTCCAATCCAATTGATGTTGATGCATAATACAGTCAGGCTAGAATTTGTAGCAACAGTTGAAAACCTGCTTCTTCCCAGCTTCCTAATCTGGTTCATTTTACTACCTCCGGTGGTATGTGGGAGTTAACAAAACTAAATAAGACAAAGCAAAAACAACAAAATGCAATTGACTATGTGACTTACTATTTATTTCTCACAGTTGTGGAGTCTGGGGATTCCAAGATCAAGGTGCCAGCCTATTTGGTTCAGAGAGCTTTGTTGCTGGCTAGCAGGCAGCGCCTGCTGGCTGTGTGTGTCCTCCCATCAAAAGAGAGACAGTTAGCTCTCTTCTTATAAGAACACTAATCTTAACATACCATGGCCTCACCATTATGACCTCATTGAACTTTAATTACCTGTGTAATGGCCCTATCTTCAAATACAGTTATATTGGGGGTTGAGGCTTCTATATAGAATATTGGAGGGACGAAATTCAGTCCATAATAACAACTTAAACCTGCAAGATATCTGTCACGTGAATCATAAAGGAAAATCAAAGTAATAATATGAGATTCTAACACGGGGCTACTTACTCAAAGGCTGTCCTTGAACCAGAAATGTTGTCATCACATGGGAGCTAGTTATAGACACAGTACCTTACACCCTCCCCACTGATGTAGAATCTGCTTTTGCACAACATCCGCAGGTAATTAAAGTTGGAAAAACACAGTTACAGAATTCGTAATAAAAAAGTAAGAGTTAATTTTGTCCACTGTGCTAGAATTTCTAATAACTAGAACTGGCAAAATTATTTACTGTAACAATAGGAAAAACTTGGTCAGAAAAATTAACTAGTATTATTTTTGCTATTGTAGGTAAAATTAATCCATTGATTGAATTTCAAACCGTGACATTTTGTGAATATAATTTATGATAGACCATTAGGTTCATTGACATGAAAATTTAGGAAAAAACCTCCATGCTTAGACATAAAGTAAAACTTTGGTTATTATATCATTAGCTTAAAAACATGCTATTTGTCTCATACAAGTGCTTTATGGTTAAAAATGGCATTATTTTAAAAATAAATAACACTTTAATGTAGGCATATATTTTCTACAACACAGAGAGTAAGACATTACTTATAATGGAATTTTCAATTATGTACTATTTCTAAGCAACTTTAAAAAATGCATTCCATCATGTCAAAAATGTAGAATTATGCACACAAAGCTTAATATTTTGGCACAGTCTACAAAAGTGTTTAATAAATCAGCCCTTCTTATAGCTGACATTTATAGGTCCCTACCATATATTTCCTTAATATTCTGCTTAAACACTAAAATGAATGAAATATGCCAGAGAATACAATTTTCTTTGCCAATAAGAAATAAAATATACACCCTACTGTCATTTTTCAAAATATTAACATTAACTGATCACTGCAAATATCAACAAATATTCTTTAGATTATAGTTTGAGGTGAATAGCAAATAAAAGTAACATAGCCCCCTGTACTAATTTATGAAAATTTGAAGGGATATATTTTTATGTTAGCATATATTCTGGATTAATTTTATAGTACAATATTTAAATTTATGCATAAATCCTTAAAGAATGAGTCATGAACAACGCATGGTAGGTTAGTAATGGTATGACTTGCATAATTATTAGCTAAACTTCAAGAAGACACGATCTATGCTGCTAAATCATAACTTTTCCTTCAAATATATTTTAGTTTGTTTTATACCTGAGCTACAGTGAAAAGCTGGAATTCTTTTCTTTTTTTTTAAATTAAATTTATTGGGGTGACATTGGTTCCCAAAATCATACAGGTTTCAAGTGTACAATTCAATAAAACATCATCTACACACTGCATTGTGTGCCAATCACCTCAAACAAAGTCTCTTTCCATCCGCATTTTCTCTTCCCTTGCCCACCTCCACCTACTCCCCACCCTCCTTTCCTTCTGCCTATCACCATACTGCTGTCTGTATCTGATATAGTGTGTGTGTGTGTGTGTGTGTGTTAATCTCTTCACCTCCTTTCATCCAGTCCCCCAACCAACTCCCCTCTGACAGCTGTCAGTCTCTTCCATGTATCCATGCCTCTGTTTCTATTTTGTTGGTCACTGTATTTTGTTCACTAGATTCCACATATAAGTAAGATCATAAGTTATTTGTCTTTCTCTGACTGGCTTATTTCTCTTAGCATAATACTCTCCAGGTCTATCCATGCTGTCCCAAAAGGTAACATGTCTCTCTCTCTCTCTCTCTCTCTCTCTCTCTCTCTCTCTCTCTCTCTCTCTCTTTACAGCTGAGTAGTAATAACTTTATTTATAGGAACCATAAAGAATAAATATTGTGATGTGATTAAGCATTAATATTGTTATAGATCTGGCTTATTTATAACATAGCTCTAAGTATGGAGATATTTTTAGAGGGATCCATTGAAACACTGAGCAATAGAGCTATGTGGGGAGGTGGCATCAACATGTCACCATATACTTCAGGGGAGTCTGCCACACAAGGCACAGGTCCAATCCCTCAGAAGTGTGATTATCGCCTGAAAACCACACCCCACTGAGCTGCCTTATTGCTGTTATAAAAAGTCTTTATCATAAGAAGCTCTTTTGTGCTGTAGGAAGATGAATTCCACACTTTAGAATGCTAAACAGCAGTTTCAGCAGAGTTCTGTAGTTCACACAGATTAATCTACCCCTTTGGAATATTCATGATTCAATCAGAATGCTTGCTAAGTCTTGGCAATTTTACCATTGTAAAATAAACTAGGTATGTTCTGATGAAACAGCCTGTGCCTAGAGAATGCCTTCATTAGCTTTTTTAAAAAGTATTCTATGAATTCTGTTCCTATCAAAGAACACCTCTCTATGAAAGCTGACTCAATCCCACTAAAGCAAAATTGGTATTATTGAAAAACTTGGTACTCTAGAGGAGCAGGATAAAACCAAAACATTATGAGGCAAAGTGCATTGACAATGCAAATCAAATGCACATGGTTTAATTATAATTGTGTATTAACTGAAGAACTGGTGAAGAGTTCGGCTGAGTACATTACATATTCATTAGCTTTCCATTTTTTATTCACTAAATGTCCAGCCCTCTCTCCTACACACCTGGTGTTGTGCCTCCATGACTGAAAATGAATATTTTGTATTTAGAAGATCATGTTTATGTATATATTAAAAGGCAAGGAAACTATGACATATAACAAATTTATTTCTATTAAGCTGCATAATTTCCTCTGATTAGCAGATTATTTTGGTTTTGTACAATACCAGAACATTCTATAATGACTATTCAAAAATTAGCTTTGGAAAGGATTGAAGAGTCCCTCAAGACTCTCACTATTAAAGATGAGGAAGGCGTCCCCAGTGGGGGGTGTGCAGGAGGCAGCTGATCGATGTTTCTCTCTCATCAATGTTTCTAACTCTCTATCCCTCTCCCTTCCTCTCTGTAAAAAACAATCAATAAAATGTATTTAAAGAAAAAAAAAAAAGATGAGGAAGGGTGTATGTTTGGGTCTGGGGCTGGGGGCACAGTGGGAGCTATAGTCAGTGACTCCATCACAATAACCTTAACTGTGATGGAATCAGGAAGAGGCTTAGACACGATTCCTATTTCAGTGCAGTTTAGCTGCTGATCAGTTTAGAATAAAAAAAATCATTATGGTTGTTGGACAGTGTGTGTGTAGGAAAAAGAGGGAAAGGGCATTTCAAGTGACCTTTTTAGTTTTTGTAATATGTTGATTTTATTTTTTTAAAAATATTTTTATTGACTTCAGAGAGGAAAGAAGGGGGGAGAGAGGGGGAGAGAGAGAGAGAGAGAGAGAGAGAGAGAGAGAAACATCAATGATGAGAAAGAATCATTGATTGGCTGCCTCCTGCACACCCCACACTGGGGATCAAGCCCACAACCAGGGCATATGCTCGGACTGGGAATCAAACCGTGACCTCCTGGTTCTGAGTTTGATGCTCAACCACTGAGCCACACTGGCTGAGCATGTTTTTATTGATTTGAGAGAGAGAGAGAAACATTCATGTGATAGAGAAAGGTGGATTGGTTGTCTCCTGCACACCCCCTACTGGGGATTGAGCCCACAACCCTGGCATGTGCCCTGACCTGGAATGGAACTGGTGACCTTTTGGTATATGGGACATAGCTCAACCAACTGAGTCACACTAGCCAGGGTGACCTTTTCAATTTTAAGTAGGTGGTTCTCATTGTACTGTGCCCTGCCAGCATGGCCAAGGGTGAACCTGAGGAGGGGTGGTGAAGGATTAAAGAAGAGAAAGAGAATACAGCTGGGGCTTTTCGGATCTCCCATGCCTGGATGAGGACACAGAAAGATCCAGCCTGCAAGCCTATGCTTTATTTTATAGTCTGATTATAACAAGATTAACATGTATACAAATGTTCTTGTTTTGGCAACACTTGCTGCACCTCCCACAGCCCATTAGCTACTTAGGAAAGGATTGGGGAGGGCTACAAGGTCAGGCTTAACTATGCTAGGAGAGCTCTGCCCTCCAGGCTGGGACTTATTTGTGGCCCTGCCACAGGTCAGCTCGAGGCTTGACCCTAGAGCTGCTCCCTACAATTGTACAAACTCTATTTCTATCATTTATTCTCATTTGTCACCATCTTTTCAGGACTGCCTTTGACTTGGCTCAGTTATTAGCATTTAAGTATGGTTTATATGTGTAACTTTGAAAGAAAAATTGGAAATGAGGGCAATGAAATATCTCGGCTCTGGTTCAGATGTTACAATAATGTACTTCACAGGGTAAATTAGGGAATTCGAACTAAATCATTAATAATTACTCAGATACATTTATTAGTTATGATTATATTCATATTTCATTATGACTTTAAAACAACTTATTTAAACTGGCTTATCTAATTTATTATATTCATGAAGAATTATTTTAACAGATATGGCACTTAAATTTTCTAAGTATGTGCTGACTTACGTTTTCTAAAGAAAACAGTATTATTTTATTGCTTCAGTATCTGCCATGCATATAATCTTTCATAAGGTTATTATCCATCAAAATAAGCTGATAACAAAGCATCCAATTAATTCATGTGCTAATTGCTCATCTCTATGTGCTGGCTATGAACTAAAATTTCTCAAAGATATTCTTTCCCTAAAATTAGTTAGCTAGATTTGATTGCCTTTTAATGTACACTGACTTGATTTGTTGAATCAGTTAAACTCACTTACACTTGTATACTGACATTGATGTTAACTCAAATCCACAGTAGATATTCTTTTGCATGTTGTGTCTTTTTCTAAGAAAGGTCATGATTAATATAATGATTCCTCTTGTCGTGAAATACATAGTTTTATTAAATTATCATTAGACAGGAAAAGAAGGGGAAAGCTGGACTGAGATGGAGCTTTCTGGAACCCTCCTAAATGGTTTCATGTCTTCCTTATGTCTGTAATTAGCTTATCTCATTTATTTACACATCATCTTTAGAGAATGGTGCTATGTCATGAGGGAAATCACCAACCAGGTTAAGGAAATCACACACTGGACTAGCCTACATGCCCCTATCAAAGATTGGCCACTAAGACGTATGGAGCCCTTCTTTCAAGGGACACTACATAAGAGGATGAACATGATTAGTGAAAAATCTCTCACATCTAAGGAGTAAAACAACTCATGTTGGTTGCTTCATGGCAAATACCGGGATGCAAGGACTGGGTCCCTGTATCATTTATCTCTGAGAGGCCCACTGCTTCCCCATACACCAGTCAATGCTGCCATTGTCTTGCAAATGCAGTGCTTCCTACAAACCATAGCTCTTATTAAGATATCACTAGCTCAGCCCTAGCCTGTTTGGCTCAGTGGATAGAGTGTCGGCCTGTGGACTGAAGGGTCCCAGGTTTGATTCCGGTCAAGGGCACATGCCTGGGTTGCGGGCTAGGTCCCTGGTAGAGGGTGTGCAGGAGGCAGCTGACCAATGACTCTCATCATTGATGTTTCTATCTCTCTCACTCCCTCTCTCTTCCTCTCTGAAAGCAATAAAAATATATTTAAAAAAAAGATATCACTAGCTCAGAAACTTACTTTGAGGCATCATCTTCCTATTTAGGTGATAGAACAATTGAGAATTCTAGATTTTTATGAAAGGAAGAGGAAAAAAGAAGGACAGACTGAAGGGAAGTCAATGGAGAATTCTGCAGATCTCAACAAGAGAAGCAGCGGAAAGAACTAGAAAGTTTTAATTGCATCTATTGCAGACAAAGACAGATTGCCTTGGGTGTTTAGGAAAGCCACAACACAGCAGCATATTTGTGCACCACACTCAGGCTTGGTATCTTAAAATGGGTATTGACACCTCCTTTCCTTCCCAGGCCCCAATAGCAGGAGGCACATGTGGCATTTTCTTCTACCTCAGGAGTTTATTGCTGAGAAAAATGTATGGATCCCTCTCCTGGAATTCTTGGATACTATCCTACATAGGAAATTATAAGCCCATTGGGTGAAATTTGTCTATATCGAAAAACAAACTGACATTCGCTTTCGAGGATATTCTCTGCATTTTAATGGCTGCTTTATGTGAGATAATTAAAGTGTGTGTGTGTGTGTGGGGGGGGGGGGTAATGCTGGTTGTTTTGGGTGTTTTGGCAGCTCTGTTTTGAGATTAGGAGATTCTCTCAGAGAAATCTAGCAGGCGGCAGTCTGTTTCTCTGTGCAAAGGCCTCGTCTGGTAGGAAATGCTTACTGGCCTCAGATCTAAGCTATGATTGGGATGAAAAAATCTAATATCAGGGCATTAAGGACTTTTTTACTCTCATGTAAAAAGTGACTATTTATTCTGGAGCTCTCTTTTGGAATCCTTAGCTGTCTCAGAAGACTCACTCTGGTTTGCTGTCACTGTTATTTGGCTCACAAATATTTACTCTTACATTATGGATGATGCCAAATCAGTTGGAATAATAAAACTCAGCAGAGGGAATTAAGTGGGGAGTGGCTGGTGTGGGGAGAGGAGGAGTAGAATAAAAAGTGAGGTAAAAATGAAGAAAGCCTGGCCGAGAGGAGAAGGCACTGTACTATTTCTAGGTTTTGTCTTCCACTTTCAGTGGAATAGTTAGATCTTGGATCTTGGGTAAAACACTTGGAATGAGCCTCACTCTCTTCATCTATGGAGATAATAAGTGCTTTAACTATATCATGGGGTTGTCATACAAAGCAGCAGACCTGTGAGCTCCGTGATGGATATGACCCTCTTCTTTAAAAAAATATATTTTTATTGATTTTAGAAAGGAAGGGAGAGGGAGAGAGAGAGAGAGAGAGAGAAATATCAATGATGAGAGAAAATCATTGATCAGCTACCTCCTGTGCACCCTGCCCCCCCCCCCCCCCGCACTGGGGGGATCAAGCCTGCAACTCTGGCATGTGCCCTGACCAGGAATCAAACCGCGACCTCCTGGTTTATAGGTTGAAGCTCAATCACTGAGCCATGCTGGCTGGGCTGACCGTAGGCCTTCTTATTTACCCTGGTTATTAGTGTATCCAGCACTTAGCACAAATATCATATTTTGGGTACTTAATAAATGTATAGTGAACAAAAAACACATTTCACAATCAATTGACAATAGGGCTATCAACTAGTTTGAGTTGAGAACTACACCAGGTAATAAATATGTATAATTTTTACTCCAAGACACTAAAGGGGCACTTGATTTCACAATCAGAGGAGCCAGGCCCTCTTAGACATTTCTTATACTTCATATTTGTATGGCATATTTTATTCCAAAGCAGCCTCATCATAATGTCCTTTTACTCTTATAATACCTCTGCAAAGAAAACCACTGTTCTCTCCATTTTATGGGAATTTAGGTAAAGTAACTTGATCAAAGATATTCCTCTTCCCATTCCCCATGGCAATATAACAATAGTCATATGGCAAGCTTCCTTATGTAGTTAGCAGGCTCTTGAGTAACTTCCTCTATTCCCATTTTCATATATGTTGCAGTCCTTCTAAGATCCTGGTTTTCTGCAGTGGAATCAGTAGCACGATTTGAATGGTATAAGAGAAGACTGGAATTGTTTGTTTCTTTTTTTCCTCCAACCTGAAAATTAAAACCTCAGCCCTTAGCCTGGAGCTATATATCTTGCTCTGAAATCCCACTGACTCCCCATCCTTACTGATTTGATTTTTTTTTTTTTTTACTTTTTGTGGTAACTGTGGTGATTTAAAAAGTGAGGTAAAATGAATGGAGATAGGAGACCCTGTGAGATGAGGACAGGAAGAACAGGAGTGGGACACAGCGGAAAATCTGGCAAGCCAGTTTCCCCTGTGACAAATAATTTGTAGTCTTTCCTTCTGTCATTATGCCTCCCAACCAAATCTCAAAGCCCAACAAACAACATCTTTTAGCTAAGTTTAGGTCATGTGATTTTCCTTGGCAGTACCAGCATGGTGAGGAAAGAATACAGTCCTTTTGACTACTATAATAATTTGCAAATACTTGGGTTAAATGTCACAGCAAAATTATAGGTGACAGAAAGAAACAATTCCCCCAAAGCTAATGACACTATATTAGGAGAGACAAAGGTAGCTTGGCTGGCAAAAATGACTAACAGCCTTCACTATTATCCTTAAGTTGTGTCTTGATTGACTCCTTGAAAGGAAGAGAAGTTTCAAAGCTACAGAAATGGGCCTGAGACATAATGAGGTGTGAGAGTAAAATTGTAAAATTATGTGAATACTGATGCCTCATGCTTGATTCAAACACTGGTAACAGCATTACATATACAAACTACAGACATTTTAAAATTACTATAGAGAATGAAAACATGAGGTGACTAGAAAATACTGGAATCTTTGTTGAGATTCATTTTATGAAGACATTATCCTTAGGATGCAAATTAAAAAAAAACTAAGCAATAGCAATCTATTTATATACTTTACACATTAAATCATAATTAACTAAGAGATGATGTTATCTCTAATCAACCGGGTGAAAATACTAAGGCAGACAAAAAATCTGTATCTTTTATTTGATAAAAGACTATGACCTAAGAAACTTAGCCTGAGATTAACATCTTTTGGTGGATAATCTAATTAAAAACAACCCACTCTCAAACAATTAATCTTGGGAGCTAAGGCAAACAGATTTTTATCATTTTATAGTGTTCAGCCCAAATGTGAATACTTCAAATAGCCAATCTCGCACTTATTTAATCTACTAGGTGAGTTGAAATTTGAAAATCCTTATCGCCTTGAATCTTATCAATGAGGTGGGGGGTGGTGATCTAATAAGTCAGAAACAGTTAAAATGCCTGGTTTTCTTGTTTTGGTGACAGGTTTATATCTCATTGCCTGATAATATAGGAGAGAGAAAAAAACTAAAAAAAAAGAGACAGTTTCAGTACAGATGTCAATTAGTTGTCTTTAAAAACACAGAGAGAATTCCACCCCTCATTGCCCCACAGAGCATTTTAACACATGGGAATTAAATTTATCCAAGTTTGTATCTTAAACCCTTTGGTTGAAAGAGCCAAACTGGAAATACAATTTTATTATATAAAATATAATGGCATTATGGGTGACTAGAGTATACTATTGATTGTGAAGTGGATTTCTGATATAACCAGGCATTTTACAATTAAAACTCCTGGAAGTGATACAAAATGGGGGAATAAAGAGATTAACACAATTTTGAGTATTTATATCTAAAAATCATACAATTTTATGTAATTAAAATAGTAAGATTTTTCATCAAACTGCTACTTAGTGTTTTTTAAACCATCTAATTGCCAAATAATAATATTATATGCCATGTATATATATATATATGGCATATGACAAATCTAACTTGGGTACATACCAAATTGTATACAATTTGGTATGTACCCAAGTTAGATTTGTTTTGTTTTCCCTGTATACATTTTTTTATTGTTATTTACATTACATGTAGAGAAGAATAGTATGTACCAAATTTAAATGACTAGCTAAGAAATACTTCCTATTTCTGATAATCAGGCCATTACACCTCTCTTCTTTCTTTTGTCATTGTTTCCCTCAAGAAAACTGGTGATATGTTAAATAACATGAAACTGTCCAAAAGTGCATTTCCTTTTCTGTTATTTCACACTCTTTAGAATTCTATTTCACACTTTTAAAAAAAAGTAGATTGTGCCAGCAATGTCACCATTTACCTGTACATTACTGTGGAGTGGAACAAATGCTGGTACGTACAATAAATAGGTGGAGACCCCTTTGAATGTTGAGCTTGCAAAACTAAATTCTCTAGTACATAAAGTGCATTATGTTCATCTTGCCTTTAAACTACTGGATAGAAGTCTTAGTAGAGCTGCACAAAATCAACTATTATGAATGAACTTGTGGAACATCAAGCATTATCCCTGAATTACATGCAATAAGAAGTATCAAGTACTAGAATACTCAAGTACTAGAGAACCATGAGTCTTCTGCTATGTGCCATCATTACAAACATTTTCATTCAAGATAGTGATATTCAACTAGCTAATATGTAATTCCCGTTCAATTTTATTAAAGTTTAACCAATTCACCATAAGAAAGCCTACAATTGTAGGTTTCTAGCAATTGTCAAAAGATCACTCTGTGGCAAAATATAAAACACTTGGCTATTTTACAATGTTTATTCTGGCAACTTCATAATACAAGTTTTTTTTCTACAAATATTATAAAAGATACACTAGGCCAATAAATTGCATTTTCATAAGTTTGACTTTGTGTTTTCAAAATTCCCTTTGTGTAGTTTTTATTTATTAACAATTATATATTTATTAACAATATAGTTAGATCAATCCAAATGATTTTTAGTTCTTTCTATATATAGCTCCTAATCTCTTTGCCTAGAATGCCCTTACTCTAACTCTATATGGCCAGAGTTAGACCATTTTCTTATATTTTATTTGCATCTTTGTTATCTCACATATTTCTCTTAGGTTTGGTTTACAGTTATTTACATTATCTATTTTTGATCTCCTGTTAAAGATAGAACTTGACTGTAGAATCTCCCTTCTTTTTCTTTTCTTTTCACCTGAGGATATTTTTCCATTGATTTTTAGAGAGAGTGGAAGGAAGGGGGAGAGACAGAGAGAGAGAAACATTGATGTGCGAGAAACATATGGATTGGTTGCCTCTTGCAGGCACCCTGACTGGGGCTGGGGATTAAGCCTGCAACAGAGGTACATGCCCTTGACCGGAATTGAACCCAGGGATCCTTCAGTTCAAAGGCCCATGCTCTATCACTGAGCAAAAACATCTAGAGCAGTGGTCGGCAAACCACAGCTCGCGAGCCACATGCGGCTCTTTGGCCCCTTTAGTGTGGCTTTTCCACAAAATACCATGTATGGGCACGCACGTACAGGGAATGTTGTGGGGTGAAAGATGTAGGGTCGAGGATTGAGAAAGGTACGTTGAGATGGTTTGGACATATCGAGAGGAGGAACGAAAGGAGATAGACGAAACAAGTATACAAGACGAGTGTGGATGGGAGAGTTGGAAGGGGTCGACGTCAGTGAATGTATCTCAATCAGATTGGGGACGTTTTTAGCGAAGACCAGCTTAGGAGTACTCTAATTAAGTTAATACCAATGTACCTACCTATATCGTTTAAGTTTAAAAAATTTGGCTCTCAAAAGAAATTTCAATCATTGCACTGTTGATATTTGGCTCTATTGACTAATGAGTTTGCCGACCACTGATCTAGGGCCTTCCTTCTTTTTTCTTATATCTCTTCCAGTACACAGTAGATATTGAGTAAGTAGGTTGAACGAAGGCACTGAATAAATGGAGGAACAAATGAGTTCTTTGGTGATTTTTAACATTATCCAAGTTGCATTTCATAACATTTTAAATTATCTTGTTAATAATGATTTTACAAGTTGCTTAGAATTTTTCTAATATTAAGGCCACAGATAGTAAGCAATGGGAGAGACAGATATTAATTAACAGCCACTTGCTGGCCAATGCTGCTAGTATTTTAATTTGGTCCTATAGCATGAATAACAAGTAGAGTTTAATCTTATTTCATCTCTGATTATTAGTGGCTACCTGTACTCTGTGTTGAGAAAGATTCTGAGGCTATGTATAAATTCAGTACAAAACATTCCTATGTACCACAATGCATGCATGCTATGGCTAAGGGAAAAAGAAGTTATGCCATATATGCTGGGACTATGCCACCTGTTTTCTTCTTTAAAAGATAAGAGTGTCCTCTGGGTATTGTAAATACAAAGGCACAATTTCCATCAGATATCACAAATTCCAATGCCTGTAGGGACCAAGCAGGCAAGCACCATCGAAGTAACTCAGGAGGGGACTGGGCTGACTGGAGAGAAAGTCTAGAGCTGTCTAGCACTCAGCACCGGCTGGCCAATTATATTGCAAATCTATAGATACAGTGTTATCAGATGTTGGGAGCCCGACAGCAAGATTTCCCTGGGTAAGTCTCCTGATCTCCAAATGTTGACAACCAATTCAATTTTCAGAAAATATTCTCCAGGCCATTTTTTTTAAAGTCAGAGTATTATACCTCATAAATTTATTTGAATTCTTTCTCTTTCCCTGTCTGTCTCTGCTTACCTCTAGTTTCCTCTCCCTTCCCCTCTCCCTCTGCCTTTTTTTCCCCTTTTCCTCTCCCTTTCTCTCTTTCTCTTCTCCATATTGTCCTGTTTTATTTGAGCATGTAGTATCAATTGCTAAAGTTTCAATTCTGCATTTTTCATAGAGGGAATCTTCATGGTGGACTGGACTCCTGTCCCTGTCTTTGTCCCCGAAAAGGCAGCTTCAAATAGCCCTTTGTTGGCTATTTTGTTTGAAGATGATGGATCTCCATACCTTATACAGACCATCTTAAAGTGAAAGGAAAAACTGAAAAACACTGCAGCATCAAAAGAAAAGATCAAATGTTCTTTTAAACTTCAATAGTTTCAGGTAATTGAATTATAGGCCTTTTGAATGTAAAACATGTTTTATCTTGAAAGTGAATAAACAAATAGGAAGAAAGTGGGAGGAAAAGCCTCTTTGGGGTGGAGAAAGGCCTTCAAACAATTTGGATTCACTTTAAATTAAGTATTATTGAAGTAATTACAGTTCAGTTAGGGGACGCCATTTTTATCAGGACCAATATTTTGCCTTGCAGCTTGTCTTCTCCCAGAAGAAATCCCAGGCACACTGTTAACATCTGTGTAAACAATTCTTTAATACAGGGTAACAGTGCTGAGTTGACATCCTTACAATTACAGAAAGCTCCAGGGCACTGGCCACAAGCAAGTACAGGTGTGACTTCAGATTTTTCTCCCTTCCGAAGAACTGTTTTCCCCCATCATGTACTAATACTAATAGAGATTGCCGACCCTATAGCAAGAACACCTCACCTGTGAAGGAGTGAGGTGTTTCTTGAATTGTTTGCATGTAAACACTAATATCTGTCCAACCTTACTTAGCCCAGTAAATCTCTCCAGGGTGTAACCCCCGGCAATTGGACCACAAGCTGTTATAATTAGGTCAGGCGAGGAACGCAAACACTCTGCCATGACCACGTTTCTCAACTCTCCAGATTTTAACAAATACCCCCAACTGACCGCAGGTTAACATTCACGACCTGGTGTCTCCTTAAGCAGGTGGAGACATGATTTTCATTTTCTTTGAGTTTATTTAAAGACTTTTTAATATGCATTAAACTAGTGATATGATTTGCATTTCAATGTCGGAAAATTAGGCCTGTTTCTTGAATTGACTCAGGAGCTGTGGACTTCTGCATTTAGGGAAATGGAACCGTAAGAAACAGCAAACACCAAAAGAAAAATAATAACAACAATTAATACATCATTGGCAATAAAACAAGTGCCAATTCCTGTGACAGAAGCCTTATGAAAAGTCTGTCATCTATCTATTTATTTATCTCATTGATTTTTATTGTTCGATCACATGTGGATGCAAACTCAGACGGGTAGGAGAGAAATCAACCTTCCTGGTCAGGAAGAGGGAACCAGTTTAAGAGATTAATTACATTTAAAAGTGATCTCCCCTATTCCCTCACCATGTCCAAGGACATCTGACGTTCTATTTTATCCTTTTCCCATTTGTGTTTGGGAGAGAAATAGATATCTAGAATCCAGAAAACCTAAAGACCAGATTTGGGGTTAGGGGCTAAAATGCAGGGCACTATATCAGGGATATATCAAAATCCAGCCTGGGTATTGTCAATCATCGATTCGAGGGTTGCGATTCCATTTTTGATCCATGTCAGGCAGCCCTGCTAAGCATCGCTGAGAAAATGATTGGCACCTGAATCCAGCAGCAAGTATAAGGGCCTTCAGCGGCTCCCTGTTGCCCACAGGATGGAGTTCAAATCTTCCCAGGATATAAAATCCTCTTATGATATGACTTCTGCATACTTTTCTAGCAATATTTGCCTCCTCTCCTTGTGGTAGTCACACATCTCCAGGCATGAACAGCTACTGGATAGCAAGTTTCACAGCTCTATGCCTTTGCACATTCTGTTTCTACTATCTTGTAATTTCTTCTCTTTCTTCATTTTAAAAAGTGCTACTATTAATTTTTAAGAACCAGTTCAAGGATCTGTTTCTCTATGAATTGAACTAGAGTTGAAAGCATTTTTTTTCCTTTGGGCAAATACTGTGTTTTGTATATTATGTAGTTATAGATTTTGTCACACTATATTGCTGTGTTTATTTTTCTTGTCTCTCTCCACACAGGCTGAATTCTCTGAGGTAAGGAGTGTGACTTCTTCATCTAGATTCTCAATAAATAGCATAATGAAGTACTTTATACATTTTAAATGTGCAAAAAGTAATTCTTGAATAAAACATTTAAATAAATACATAGTCTTGGAGGCAGATTTTCTAGGAAAATGTTTTTGGAACATCAGTTAAATCCACACACTGCTGCAGTCTCACCCATTCCTTGGGCTGACTTGGTACCATTTTTGGGGTCTTCTTTTCCCCAGTGAAATACAAAGTTCTACTCAGAAGACCTTCATACACACACACACACACACACACACACACACACACACACACACACACACCATACAAAACAAACAAAAAACCCACCAATCTAACCTGCCCATTGCCTTCACAAGCTATACAAGGCTTTTCACCATTATTGTAATTGAACTATCTTTCCCTAGAAGTTAAGTTTGCCATGGGAGTCTTTGCTTGCCTCTAAATCTGGATTCTGGGATATTGTATGCTGCCACATTTCTCTTAGGGGACCCTACCTTTTATAAAGAAAACTGACATACATCTGAAATCACTCATAAAACAAATGAAAGGACATTAAACAAAAATGAGAATATTGACATAAGTTGCTCATCAAGAAAAATTGAATTTTTGAGACAGAAAAGAAGATAATCATAAAATTTCTAAAAAGGAACTTTTGTGATATTTCCAAATTAAGACAGAGAGATTTGAGAATGTCCAGCAGCAACATTCCAGAACTCACACTTTCCTAGCTTAATATTTGGAGTGCATATTGATTTATTGATACTCAGGTGTGCATCCTCCCAGAGTAAATTCTTTTAGAAAGTCAAGTTCATCACCTAAGATTTACCCCTGAGGATCTAAAGTACTTATGAATTTCAGGGCATATAAACTTATTCATTGATAAGAGCTGAAGTCTTTATTACTTGACATTTTGAAAGTTCTAAGTTTCTGGCATTGAGTCTAGGAATTATTGATAAAATTTTATTCTATTAATTTATGTATAATTTTTTTAAAAATATATTTTATTGATTTTTTACAGAGAGGAAGGGAGAGAGATAGAGAGCTAGAAACATCGATGAGAGAGAAACATCGATCAGCTGCCTCCAGCACATCTCCTACTGGAGATATGTCCGCAACCAAGGTACATGCCCTTGACCGGAATCGAACCTGGGACCTTTCAGTCCGCAGGCCGACGCTCTATCCACTGAGCCAAACCGGTTTCGGCTATGTATAATTATTGATTCAAATTTGCTACAACCAAGAGTAAGCATTTCATTATCTTACTAGATCATCTTTTTTTTTTAGCTCAATTGCATGTATTTTTGTAAATATATAAGCATATACCTCCCCCTTCCTTCCTTCCTTCCTTTCTTCCTTCCTTCCTTCCTTCCTTCCTTCCTTCCTTCCTTCCTTCCTTCCTTCCTTCCTTCCTTCCTTCCTTCCCTCCCTTCCTCCTTCTCTTCTCTTCTCTTCTCTTCTCTTCTCTTCTCTTCTCTTCTCTTCTCTTCTCTTCTCTTCTCTTCTCTTCTCTTCTCTTCTCTTCTCTTCTCTTTTCTTTCTTTCTTTCTTTCTTTCTTTCTTTCTTTCTTTCTTTCTTTCTTTCTTTCTTTCTTTCTTTCTTTCTTTCTTTCTTTCTTTCTTTAATAACCCCTCAAACTGTTTCAGTTGGAGTGATTTTAATGTTAGAAATTTAATTTGGGTTTAGAGTCTGCTTGAGTCCTGACTTATACCAAAGCATACGGAATAGTTTGAGTGATTTTAAGTGAGGAAGTGCGGTTTGGATGGTACTCTTTCCTCCAGTGAAGTGGTCCTACTCTTGTTGAGCATTTGTGATGGGTTGCTGTCATACTGTATCTTGTTTCCTTGGACTGCTGTAACAAATCACAAATTTAGTGCCTTACAACAACAGAAATTTATTATTTCACAGTTCTGGAGGTCAGAAGTCAAAAATCAAGGTGTCTGCAGCACCACACTCCCTACAGAGGCTTTAGGGAAGAATTTGTTCTGTGTTCTTCTAGCTTTTGGTGGTTTGTGGCCACATGACTTCAATCTCTGCTTCTGTCTTCACATGGCCTTCTACTTTGTGTGTCTTTTATAAGGACACATTCATTGGTGTTGGGGGCCACCTGGGCAGTCTAGGATCATTTTCTTGTCTTATAATCTTTAATTCTATCGACAAACACCCTTTTGCAAAACTAGGTAACAATTATAGTTTCCAGGGATTACGATATGGACATGTGGGGTGGGGGCAACCATTCAGCCTTTCTTTAGAAATTTTATTAAAAAAAAAAGAATTATTTTTGGATAAAGTACGGGTGCATATTTTCCGTTTCCTTCCTATTTCTATCCGGGCTTTGTAGTTATGTTATTTGAGTATGTTTTCGGCTACTTTTGAGGCCGGTTTTAGAAATAAATTTATTTTAGTGAGAAGCTTTTCATTTCTTTGTTTAGTTGTTATTGTGTTTTTGGTTAGCTACCTAAGAAAGAGTTATAGTTTTATTCATAATTAACTGTATTATTTGTAGATAAACATGTTTTTAACATGTAGTGATGGCCCTAATGGAAGGCTTCCTTTCATTTCTGGCAAAAATTATGTGTCAGTTTATATAATATATCTCTCAACAGTGAAAGGAAAGAATCCCAAAGATGAAGGGGATTTGGAGTTGGTTTCACTAACATTCATGATTAACATCTGGAAGCCTTAGAAGTGATTTAGGAAAAATATCAGCACATGTTTCTTGTTGGATAAGTCTCGATGGAAGAGACATACAAACATTTGAAAATAATTCACTTCTTTTAAAAAAAAATAACAGTCTTGTAAAGCCCTGCAATGCGTATTCCTTTTACCCTTTGTTCATATATACAATTTCTATTTTTGAATTCCTCCAATTGGAGACTCCTAAGCAACCAAATATTCCTGAGAATACAATTTTCACACTTTACATGGCTGTTGTTAGAAAATTTCTGATTTACTGCAGTTCTATATCCTCTCTATAATATCCATTACTTGAAAACAGGTTGTAAAAGTCTGATAGAGATCTCTTTCTGATGCTTCCATGATTCAGATGAGCTTTTCTTATTCCATAAAGAGAAAAACACAAGTCAATTAAAAATGCAACTCCACTAAGTAAAAATAAACAAAGCTCAAGTCAAATATAGACAAGGCTTTGCTGTATGCAAACATACCCAAAAGAAAAACAATGAATGTTTGTAGTTCAGTGCCACTAGAGCATTAATTAGCTTTTAGGTGTATAAAAATAATAAAAATATGTTTGCTTGGATTACAATGACTTTATTTAAATTTAGCTCTCCATGCTGATTTATGTCTCCTCATCCCAAGAACTGACTTAGTCTGTATCAATCATTTGTTAAAAAATTATTTTCTTTTTAAGCTGAGCAGAAAATATTTTTTTTCTCTCCCACTTATGGCTCCACTGAGGAGAGGTTAGGATAATAAAAATACCTTCATATATCCAAAGGATTAATATCTGTTTTCAATAGCCAGGCAATGCTCCAAGATAGTTTTAGGAAACCATTTCATGGACACTGAAAAGCCTCAATGTGATTCTGATGAAGGGAATGTACATAGCAGTGGACAACGGCCTGTCCTGTCCTATAGGTGATCATGTAAATATAATGGTTGGATCACACTGATGGGTTTATAAACAGAAGGTAAGAATAATCAGCTCAAAGGACTTTATTTACACAAATACTGTAAAACATTATAGTCTACCACCAAGTTAATGTTTTGTAACAGGGGAAGCGTGATGTAATCCAGGTGTCCACCATTAGAGAAAAAAATGTCACGAGGGCCAGGGTTTTTGTCCATTTTGTTCACTGCTGTATCCCCAGTACCTAGGAAAATTCCTGGCATGTGTAATATTTCTTTTAAAAAAATACGTTTTATTGATTTTTTACAGAGAGGAAGGGAGAGGGATAGAGAGTTAGAAACATCAATGAGAGAGAAACATCGATCAGCTGCCTCCTACACACCCCCTACTGGAGATGTGCCCACAACCAAGGTACATGCCCTTGACCAGAATCAAACCTGGGACCCTTCGGTCCACAGGATGACGCTCTATCCACTAAGCCAAACTGGTTAGGGCTGTAATATTTCTTTTAAATTTTATTTAAAAGTGCTAGACATGAGAGAAATGAGATATACACATATATTCGAAAGTAAAAGTCATTGGTTTGTGCAGAAAGTAGGCCTTTTAAATAGTTCAGCTTCCTATTAATGATCTTCAATTAGAAAGCCTAACACTCCACTTATCCAAAACCTCCTTTGTTGGTTTGAACTCCTTGTTTGACTCCATGATTCAGATAGAAATACCCAAACCTGTTTCAAAGACCTTTGTATCCTTGGTAAGGATACAAAGAAGGTGTGCTCCACTCCTTCTATCTTTAGATTGAAAAGACTTAAAGGGGTTCTTTCCAGGTGCAAAGTCTCCCCCAAGGCAAAAACACAGCTTCCTTGAACTTTAGGAAGAAATCCCAATTAACATCTTCATTGTTGATATTGAGAAAAAACTGGATCAAGAGAAGAAAGGCAACTGGTGTTACCTGGCCCTAAGAATGAGTGACAAAGCCAAGACTAAAACCTAACTCCCCTGCTCCTTGGTTCAAAGACCATGAAGGAGAATGACAATGACTTTGCTGGCATTTTAGAGGAAAGACCTTAAGACATGCAGTTGCTGTGGCTGAACATAAGGCTACTGAAGAACTCTGAAAATATATGGAAATCACATTGTCCTTCCTCTGACCTCCCTTACCTCCGCCCTTCCTTCCTCTTCATTTATAGAATAAATCCTCAAATCCTTTTTGTCTACATTTTGTTGACTTCTACATACAGTGGTCCTTCTATATTTCCCTTTCAGGACCAAGGTCTTTTATTTACCATCCCAGAACAAACAACTCTTTTATGCCCAAACTCTCCAAGATAATGATGCATTTTTAAATCTCTCTCTCTCTCTCTCTCTCTAATATATTGGATATATAAAATATAAGAAATTAATATCTCAATTAATGAACCATATATTGTTATAAAAGAGGGACAACTAAAAAATGATTTCATAAAATCTCCCTTTTGTCAAGACTTGCAGGTGCTATGAAGAGCTCTACGAAGAAGGAACGAAAATTGTTTTATATGACCAGTAGATTACAGATAGTATATAGTTCTATTTTCATTTTACATATTGAGGATATGGTAGTTACATAAACTGCATGTGACATTCAGGGATGGAAGATTTGGTTTTCATTTTCCAAGCCCAAACTCTTTTTTTTCCTCAAATATATTTTCATTGATTTTAGAGAGGAAAGGGAGAGGGAGAGAGAAATAGAAACATCAATGATGAGAGAGAATCACTGATTAGCTGCCTCCCACATGCCCCCTACTGCAACCTGGGCATGTGCCCTGTCTGAGAATCCTACCGTGACCTCCTGGTTCATAGGTTGATGCTCAACCACTGAGTGCACTGACTAGGCCCAAGCCCAAGCTTTAATCATTAAACCTATTTCTTCTTAATTTGAAGAACGATATAAATCTAAATAAAAGATCCAAATTTTATACATAATTTTATACATGACTAGAGGCCCGGTGCACAAAAATTTGTGCACTTGGGGGGGGGGATCCCTCAGCCTGGCCTGTGCCCTCTCCCAGTCTGGGACCCCTCGGGAGATAACGACCTGCTGGCTTAGGCCTGCTCTCCAGGGGATCGGACCTAAGCTGGTAGTCAGACATCCCTCTGGCAGCCCGACAGCCCTCGGGGGATGTCCACTTGCCAACAGGGAGCAGGCCTAAGCTGCAGTCGGACATCCTTAGTGCTGCTGAGGAGGCGGGAGAAACTCCTGCCATCACTGCTGTGCTCACAGCTGTCAGCCTGGCTTGTGGCTGAGCAGAGTTCCCCTGTGGGAGTGAACTGACCACCAGGGGGCAGCTTCTGCATTGAGCATCTGCCCCTTGGTGGTCAGTGTGTGTCATAGTGACCAGTCATTCCCAGTCGTTCTGCTGTTAGGGTCAATTTGCATATTACCCTTTTATTATATGCCTGGTGCATGGGTGGGGGCTGCCTGATTTGCCCTGAAGGGTGTCCCGGATCAGGGTAGGGGTCCCACTGGGGTGCCTGGCCAGCTTGGGTGAGGGGCTGAAGGCTGTTTGCGGGCTGGTCAAGCCCCCCAGCAGGGACCTCACCCCTTGAGGGTTTGGCCAGCCTGGGTGAGGGGCTGATGGCTGTTTGCAGGTTGGCCACAGCCCCTTCAGGGTGGGGGGGTCCTCACTGGGGTGCCTGGCCAGCCTGGGTGAGGGACTGATGGCTGTCTGCAGGCTGGTCACGGCCCCCAGCCACCCAAGGTCCCAGTGGAGGCTGGCTGGAAGGCGGTATCTGGGATTTATTTATCTTCTATAATTGAAACTTTGTTCCCTTTAGCAGAGGCCACAGCTGGCCAGGGAAGGTGGGAAGCTTGGCTTCCTCCATCGCCTGGGCAACCAAGCCTCCTGCTTGCTCCAGCTCCGTGGCTGCCGGCCGCCATCTTGGTTGGGTTAATTTGCATATAGTCACTCTGATTGGCTGGTGGGCGTGGCTTGGGCATAGCAAAGTTACAGTCAATTTGAATGTTTCTCTTTTATTAAATTAGACTAGAGGCCGGGTGCATGAAATTCATGCAGGGGGGAGGGGGCGTGTCCCTCAACCCAGCCTGCACCGTCTCTAATCTGGGGCCCCTCAAGAGACTTCTGACTGCCCGTTTAGGCCTGATCCTCCTGGGATCAGAAAAAATGGGCAGTCGGACATCCCTCTCACAATCCAGGACTGCTGGTTCCCAATTGCTCACCTGCCTGCCTGCTTTATTGCCCCAAACCACTCCCATGCCAGCCTGTTCGATGCCTAACGGCTCCTCTGCTGGCCTGGTCACCCCTAATTGATTTACCCTGCCAGCCTGGTCGCCCTTATGTCCTCCTGTGCAGGCCTGGTCACCCCCAATTGCCTTCCCATTCAGGCCTGGTCGCCCCCAATTGTCCTCTCCTGCAGGCCTGGTTGCCCCCAACTTCCCTCCCCTGCTGGCCTGGTTCCCTCACAACTGCCCTCCCCTGCTGGCCTGGGTCTACCCCAACTGCCCTCCCTTTCAGGCCTGGTCCCTCCCAACTGCCCTCGCCTGCTGGCCTGATCGCCCACAACTGCCCTCCCCTGCCGGCCATCTTGTGTCCATATGGGTGCAGCCATCTTGTGTGTTGGAGTGATGGTCAATTTGCATATTACCCTTTTATTAGATAGGATATCTCTGTGTCAGAGCAAAGATGTCAACCCTACCCCAAGTATCTTAAAATGATTCTTTCTGACCTTATTCTCTTTGAAGTAGAGGGAACTTCTGAATTAACAAAATATATGCTATATATAACATTTATACATAACATTATATATATAATATATGTAATGCTAGTATAGGAGCATGGACTGTTACTCTTAAAATAATTGGTTTTTGGCAACAGTAGTAATGAAAAATGTAAAGAGTGAGGCAGAGTATGAGAGAAACATACATATTATTATATATATGATATATATGTGCATATATATATATATATATATCTTAAATGATAGCTGCATCAGGCTTCTAGATAAACAGAACAGCCATAAACATTACAAAGCCTGACAGCTGCAAAAATAAGAACTGAAAGTGACAGTAGCCAACACTACACTAGGCTGAAGCATGTAATTTACATCTTAGTGAAATTAAACATACGATAATAGCTTAGCTTCCAGGCAACAATACTATTAAATTTGCAGAAGTAGTTTATGACATCATCTGAAACCCCAGGATGCACATTTGAAGCTGGCTATTATGTTTAGTAATCTGTATTGCTGTTCTGGTTAGTTTTTCATTTAATTCATTGCAGGCTTCTATTAAAAAAAAAAAAGACAAATAGTGGCAGTTGAGGATGTTGTGTTTTACAAAAGCTGTTAAGCCTCAGGCTGCAGTGATGTCACACTTTAGAATTAGTAATAATAGTTTATATTGGAGAATCATTAAAAGGTCAGAATTATATTGAAAACTATAATAGCTTAAGCATTTTATAGTGAATAAGTATAGTTTTGGGAGGTTTTCTAACTCACTTTTCTTTCCTAAATGTTTCTTAGCTAAAACTGTGCAATGGTGGAATAAGAATAAGACCTACTGCTTCTAGTAATGGGTTTATGTTATAAAGCAGCATTCTCAACCAAAGGGTAATGTAATAACACCTCTGGAAGTTCAGACTCTTGTGGAAGGGGATGTTAAGCATCTGTGAACTTTTAAAAATGTTTCCAATATTTTGTGTGTGAATGAATTTTTCTGGAGATGGATTTATATATATATATATATGCAATTTTTCAAAAGGGCCGATTTTTCAAAAAGTTTATGGAGCTCGTTCATTGTAGCAGTGATTCTCAAGGGAACTAATAAATATTTCTCATGTTATTTCAATAAATGAGACATTTTTATTAGTTCAGTGCTTGGGATTCAGGAAGAAGGACACAAATCCCTTAGACAAGAACATTAGAATCATCTGGGTGAGAGAGAAAGGATTTATCAAACTATATGGTCCTTTCTCATACTCACAAAAGATTTTTCAAATCTCCCCCAACCCTTGAGGATAAGGGAGATGAAAATGACTTGGCAAAAATGTTTCAACCAATGATTGCCAGATCTGGGACTAGAACCTGGGTTTCTTGTCTCATGGCCCAGTTTCTTTCTATTATAAGAAACTATGAGAGGAACAGAAAGACCCATAAAAGGCAATTCAATTAGACATAGCAGGAAAAGACATCTGGTGCATGAAAATACAGAACAGAGGACTATACGGTTCTGTTTACAAGACAATTTAGACATGGGCTAAACAGGCCATTTTTCTGGAGATTCTTTGCTATTATGATATACTTAGTTTTTCCCCTCCTTGACTCAATGAATGTATCTACATGTGTAAATGTAGAGCCTCAGGGCACTGGAAGTGAAAGTGGAGATAGTGGATCACATGTTCAGAGTTGGTCTGGCCTAAAATAGGTGATCCTTACATGATCCTTACAATTGAGAGAAGTCCATCTGACCTTGAGTATCTCATTGAACAGTTCAAAGACTCTAAAGTCCATAGGACCATATCACTTTCATTAGCCTTCTGGGAAACTTAATGGCTTTGCCATTCGAGCTCTCCTCTTTGAATCAAGGTCTAAACTGCAGATGATTATAACCAATAAGCACCCAGTAACAGTAAATTTAGATTGGGTGAAGAGGAGAACAAATGTTTGAGAAACTGGATACTCTCTAACAAACAGATTTTTAAGGGATAGGAATCTGAGCATAATGTCCTAAAAGAGGACAGTCAATCAAAGGTCACTGAGTGTCTAGGGAAGATGGACTTCAAAAAAGTGGGCCTGGTCACTGTGGCTCAGTGGTTGAGCATTGACCCATGAACCAGAAGGTCACAGTTCAATTCCTAGTCAGGGCACATGCCTGGGTTGCAAGCTCAATCCCCAGTAGGGGGTGTGCAGGAGGCAGCTGATCAATGATTCTCATCACTGATGTTTTTATCTCTCTCTCCCTCTCCCTTCCTCTCTCTGATGTTCATAAAAACATATTTTTTAAAAAAAGTGATGGTAGGAGAATTTAAGGAAAAATATCACCAACATATATATATATATATATATATATATATATATATATATATATATATATATATATATATATATATATATATATATATATAGAGCTTTGGCTATACCATGCCTTAGTGACTTTTGAAGACTGGGTCTTACAAATGGTCCCCAATGTTTTCCCTAAATATTCAGATTTGAACAGACAGAGGATGGAAGGAATACCAAAAGAGAAATCTGTGAAACTATTTTCTGAACTTGAGATGACATTGTAAAATAGATTTTACATAAGTGCTATACATGAAAATTAGGTACGTAGATAAAATCATTTACCTCTTCACTTTCAAAGTAAAAAAGGGCAAAAGGAACTAGCAATTTAATCCAGAACATTGGACTGAAAAATAGCAGACTCCATCAGCTACAGCCCTGAACTTGAAATATGGAAACATTGAGAAGATCAGAGTGAGGCACGTGATCCTGGCTCTAGAGACTTCTCTGAAGAGAATATATTGAAAGTCAAGACTCAAACAGAAAAAAAAAATAATGTTTTCTAAAATTACATATTTCTTCCTCTAGAGATGCAACTTCTTTTTTCTCTTGCATGAAGGAGAAAGCAGTTCAGGACAGTTTTAGTCCAAAATGCCAATATGTACAATAGTACTTCAGGGAAAACTCATGTCATTTCATTGTTTCTTTTAGGCTAACTCCCCTATTATCCTTCCCATGACTTGTATTCTTTCTCCAAATTTTATTATTCCCTTATTTGTATTTGAACAGATGAGGTGGGATATGGTGCAAAGATGTTATTGTGGAAACTTGGAACGACTTGGTTTAATGGCACTGTGAAGTGCTGACTGTATATTATAGCTTGAAAAGTTGATAGACAAAGGAAAATTTATTGGAAACATCAATGAGTAGAGTACACTATCATAGGTGAAACTGGACGGTAGACTACACGTTTCATTTACTCAATGGCAATCACTTTTCTTTCCCTATGTTCTCCTTTCTGTAGGATAAACAGTGGACAAATACTGGGCATGGTGCTTCCCAAGTCTGGCCTCAAGGGTGCTATGATCATACTGCCCTATACTGCAATCAACAGAACCCAAAAGCAGTCCAGATGAATCCTTTAGCTAATTCTTTGGTATTCATCACAATTTTCTTTTCCGTGCAGAATTTATTCTCTAATAGCCATCAGCTCTGAAACTTATGTTTGTAAAAGCGAGTGAGTTGATTAATAGGTATTTTATACATCTGGTATTTTCTCATAAAAGACTACAAAACTTATTTCAATTATCATACCACCAACAAGGATACAATCTGTTCACAAGGCCTGTTTACGAGTGGCTGCTTTGGGTAATAGCTGTTTTCTTAGCACGGGAAATGAAATATAATATTATTAAACAGAGATATGCAGAATGAGGTGTCAACTTATCCATCTTCCTGATGTTTATAGGCTTCATCTTTTAGAACGTTTATTTTATTTTATGGGACCACACATTAAAATATCTCCTATTTGAAAGGATCTAATTTCTTTTATTCTGGTTTTAATGTTCTTGAATATTAACATTTGCAAACTTGTAAACAATCAACTAAGGAAACCTGTGGTAGGTACTATATTAATTCCACTTAGAGAAATGTGCCATAATGAGAGAGACAATAAAAGTGAACATTCTATCTTTGCATAGGAAAAGAACCAGTCTTTGCCAGAAGGATAAATGATTTTCATATTTAGAGACCACCTGTGATAATATGAGGTAGGGTGGTAGTTGGTGGACTACAAACCTCAACCTATAATACGTTTGTGTGTGTGTGTGTGTGGTGTGTGTGTAGAAAGAGACATGCATTAATATACTGTAATGTAAATAATGTAACTCAGTTTTGAAGAACTTTCACAAAACCATTGGAAAAACCCAGATGTGTCTGTTTTCAGCACAGTATGGCTTCTTAATTTTTCTACCAACTTTCAATGATTACTGTGCGAGGTGGAAATGAGAATGAAGTTTTCAAAAAGGTAACTATCACTGCTTATTAAATTATGATTATTTCTATTATTTTTTCCAAGAAGGCATGTTACTAATAAGTAGACCTACTTGTAGATAAAGGAAAACAAATCATATACTAAAGGGAAGAAACAACTTCAGACAGCACAGGCTGCAGAACTTTGCAAAGACTTCTCACAGAAGATATGAAATCCTCTTATGTGAAGAGAAGAAAGATTAAAACTGGAAGAGATATACCATATTATCCTATAGAGTAACTCCCTGATGGTTATTTAATATACACTCTAGCAATGACTGGACCATGGAAATAATTTTAAGATAAGAAACTCTGTTTCTTAAGATATCCTATAGATTAGTGTTATTCAGTAGAAATTTAGTAAGTCACAGATGTAAGTAGCCACAGTCGAAAGAGAAATAATGGGACAATCAGTTTTAATAATATATTTAATTTAGCCTAATATACCTAAAAGATAATATTAGTCAAATATGTAATTCATTTCACATTATTGATGTAATATTTTACATACTTTTCCATATGAAGCCTCTGAAACCTGTGCTTGTTTTCCACCTACAGTTCCTCTCAATTTGGGTCAGTCAAACTTCAAGTGCTCAGTTATCATATGGAGCTATCAGCGACCACAGTAGGCAGTGCAGCTCTAGATTGCCCACATATGCCTCTCTGTAGAGAAATGAGCTGTGAAATGGGCATCAATATGTATCAGTGGAAAACTGCCCTGCTGGAGAAATCAATGAATCCTTGGTGGTGTCATTACTCACTAAGTGAATGATTTCTAGAGCTAAGATATATATATAGAAACTCAGAGAAACTTTTCTAACAGAGCCCAAATATTTGTTTTTAAGGCCAAAGTTCTGACTGCAATCTTCTTTCATGTAAGAGCACACAGAAAAGCCATTTTCAGAATTGACCCACATAGTTACCCTTCTAAGTTATCAAAATAAAATCTATTCATTGATTACTTTCTGCCTTCTTCATTGATTACTTTCTGCCTTCTTCATTGAGATAATTCTACTTTTAAAAATTATCCAGCCTTGGCTAGTTTGGCTTCGTGGATGGAGTGTCAGCCTGGAGACTGAAGGGTTCCGGGTTCGATTCCAGTCAAGGGCACATGCCTGAGTTGTGGGCTCGATCCCCAGGGGAGAAGGGGGCATGCAGGAGGCAGCCAATCAATGATTCTCTCTCATCATTGATGTTTCTATCTCTCTTACTCTCTGAAATCAATACAAATATAAAAAATAATCCAGTTTAGAGTTTTTAATTCTGGAGTCATAGAATTAAACCGATTTGTCCTCTCCTCAGAAAAATGCAAATATATATGATACATATAAAATTTTATGTGTAATTTTACTTTTATATAGTTTTAGGGGGTTCATTAAATCTCTGATGGCTAGATTAAAGGAAATGATTTATCATGGAGTATGTATGGATGAAAAAATGAATTATAATCTGCTGAAGACTAAACTTAAATAAAGAATAGTCAAAAGGTCTGTGTACTCTATTATATTTTGATGGGCTCATGAAATAATATTGTCTTAAATGGCCCCAAGAAATGACCCTACTTGTCATTAGAATTTCACCCTTTTTCATTGTGTCTTCTAATTCTGTTTTATAGGTAGGTATTATTTTCACTCTTTTTCTACTTATTAAAAAATCTGTTTCTCCCATAGGAAACTTAAGGGAAGGCACCATGTCTTTCCCCCTTCACTCTCACCTCAAACACACAGCAAAATAGGTGGTCAATTTAGGTGGACGGAATGAATGATTGGCTGGATGACTATAAAGAAGCAACTTTAGTACATTTGTCTACCTTCACTCAATAGTGTAACAGAACCATTTTGAATATGTAATTGCATATTCAATTGCAAGCAACCCTTAGAAAGCCTTTGTGTAGTTGTTTTATATACTGCAACTTCATGAAAGCATCATACTTTTGGTATTCTGCATTTTATTTGGCTCCCAGTACTAGTAAGTGTCAAGTTTTCCTGAGTTAATTAATATGCCTTGTCCTTTAAATGTACCCATTTCTGTGTAACGTGTTACATTGAAGTTCTCATCTATCAGTTATGGTTCTGTGACTTGTGGTTTATTTGTCCCAAGGACCCTCTGGAGTGCACTTTATTGTCAAGAATTCACCCACTACCATTTCCTAACTTTCTTTAGATACTGGAGATACAATAGCAAAACTATCAGTTAAGGTTTCTGCCTTAAGGACATTTATACTCTGGTGGAGAGTGTGTGTAATAAACAAGTAAATAAATGAACAAGATCATTACAAATTATGATAACTACTGTGAGGGAAATAATCAGGGAGAGGAAAGTAAAAATACATAGATGCTGATGTCAGTGAAGACCTTCTGAAAAGGTGGCATTTAAGCAGGAGATATGGGGTATAACAAACCAGCGCTGGAAAGAAGGTCAGGAAGGGCGTTATAGGCAGTGAGAGAAGCAAATACAAAAGTCCCAAGGCGGTGAACTAAAGTGTAATGTGCTGACGTTAGAGTTAGGAAGGGCCACGTCAGGGCAAGGACTGAAAGAAGAATTATTTTTTAAATTTATTTTTATTGATTTCAGAGAGGAAGGGAGAGGGAGAGAGATAGAGAAACATTAATGATGAGAGACAACCATTGATAAGCTGCCTCCTGCACACTCCACACTGGGGATCAAGCCCGCAAATCAGGCATGTGACCTGATTGGGAATCAAACTGTGACCTCCTGATTCATAGGTCGATGCTCAACCACTGAGCCATGCTGGCAGGGCATGAAGGAAGAATTTGATTCTAAGAGCAAAGGAAAGTCACAGAAGGGGTTTAATAGGGGAGACTAATATATTGTATAAAGATTTAGTTATCCACTGGGTATAGATGGAAATGTACAGCAATATGTGGATTCAGAGATATCACTCTGAGATGACAGTGTCTTCATATGATGATGTTTTTGTGTAGGTAGTTGGCAGCAAAGATAGAGGGAAGATACCCGATTTGAGATATGTTTTGGAAGTAGAACCAGCAGAAGTTATTAGTGGAATAGATACAGGAGGAAGAGGAACATGAGGAATCAAATAATATTCTTGGCTTATTGACTTGAGTATTTGCTTGGACACTGAAGTTATTGAATAACATAGGGAAACTTTCAGGGTTGGGGGCAAATAATACATTTTAACCACGTTGGTTTTAAAGTGCTTATGAGACTTCCAGGTGGAGATACCAAAAGGAAAGTAGTGAGCTACTAAGATACAAAGCCCAGAATTATACATTGTTATGCACTATAAACATAATTAAAGTAAGAAAAAGGAAAGACAGTATTCAGATGTTCATCTTTCATCTCATTTTACAGTAATTCTCTGAGTACTTCACAAGAGCAACTTCAAAACTTTATTACAAAGAATTGAGGTAATAGTTTAGTCTTTAAATTTATTTTTTTCACATTAAAAAACAAAACAAAAAAGGAGCCCCGCTAGTGCTGCTCAGTGGTTGAGCGTTGACCCATGAACCAGGAGGTCCCAGTTCGATTCCTGGTCAGGGCACATGCCCTGGTTGCCTGCTTGATCCCCAGCAGGGGGCATGCAGGAGGCAACCCATGTTGATGATTCTCATCATTGATGTTTCTATCTCTCCCTCTCCCTTTCTCTTTCTCCAAAACAAATAAAAACATATTTTTAAAAAGTAACAGTTGCTTAGATGCTCTTTCTCCAAAACAAATAAAAACATATTTTTAAAAAGTAAGAGAAAAAACCCCATCTGTGAACTTTCTCATTTTTCTGAACGTGGGGGAATGTTAAAAGAATATCTATCTTCTCCAAATTTCTAATTAACTCTTCCTTTTTCAGTTTTGTACTCCAGTTACATCTTAAAAAATCATTTTATCTCTGTCATGCTACATCTAAATAGAAGATAAATGTGGTTCAGACTCCGAGTTGCACAGCGACATGTGAAAAAAAAATTGAAAACATGCTATGAATTGAATTCATTAAATCTATTGGGTGTAGCAATTTAATGAAGCAAAAATACTAATTAAATTATTAAAATCTGGATTGCAAGTAGTAATTAAAAAGACTGTTGCTATGCAACTCAGAGAATTTCTATAAACAATCCGCAAAACTGTACTGGTTAAATATGCTGGTATTTTGCCTTGACCTTTTGTAATCAAATACCTCCTCAATCTATGGAAATGTGTTTCTGAGGCTAACATTAAACAGAATAGCTGGGTTAGAAAAAAAGAAAATTTAGGATTTTATTGGGTTAAACTTCCTATTTTCAAAGGTTATATGTGAAGTTCAAAAGTCCAAAAAATGAAAATTATGAAATATACACGGAAGGATGATAACAGTTGCTTAGATGCTTCATCAAGATTAAGCATAGTGATAAAAATCCATTATTTTGCTTTATTATTTCTGTCATCAATGTTGTAGCACTTTATAATAGGGATAGGTTAACACAGGACATAGCTTTCCTAAAGTCAACATTTCTTTTGACAGTAAATCTATTTTCTCAAACAGTAAATTAAACATTGGTCACAAGCTTTAAAAGTCTGTGATGTACCCAAGAAAACTGTACTTGAAACTATTCATACCCCTGAGGGTAGTTGTTGCAAATGGAAGAAATTAGTTTTTAAAAATCATTTTCATCAGGCAGACACTGGAGGCAGTCACCAAGAGGTTGGGATGCAGGCCCACATTTAATTCCAAATGTCTGAGTGAGGGCAAAAGAAAATGAACCTCCCACAGGAAAAATAGAGTTGAGGGTTAAAATCTTGTGCAATCCAAAATATTCCCAATATCTCAAAACTACTGTGTAACTACACACTGTACTATTGGAATACTAACTTAATATTAGTGGGAGATTACTAAGGACTCTTAATCAAATATATTCTAATTCTGGTTATTAAGACGGAGTCAAACTTATTGGAGTAAAAACAGTACCTAAGGGCAATCTTAAATGGGGTAAGAGGTGGTTGCCCAAAGCCATTAGCCTTGCTATGGTGGTGAGTGGGTGGAAAATATTACATGAATATATGAGTCTCAAATCTTTCTACTAGAATATTTTTGATCTTCCACCTTCCTGATCACCAGCCTGCCTCTTTTTGTCACTACCTGTTCAGAAACCACTTTCCTCATATTCTTCCTATCCTACCCATCGCCTGCCACTTTCATGTCCCAGCAAAAGTAAGCATTATGGCCATGGTTCTCAAACTCTGTGCCACGACACCCTGTAGGGCCACAATGGGCTCTCAGAAGGGCCCTGACATACTTAATATTTTCAAGGGAAACACAAAAAACCCTGCACAAACTAATGAGCTTGAGGGAATCCACAGTTTCAACATTAGACAGCGCAACGTGCCTTTTGATAATGTCCATGCTTTGTAAAGCTGGGCTCCTGATTGCCATGGTAAAAAGCAAAGGCCGCGTAGAAAGCAAAGTAGAACAGGAACTATGAGTAGCAGCATCCAGTGTGCACTCAAGTTTTGTGCAGTTGAAGATGTGAAATACCCAACAAGTGCACACATCCTATTGGTACCTATGATTATTATTTAAAAACAAAATGGACATATTATTCTGCCAATATATGGGTACTCTTTTTGCAAACATCTTCCAAACGTTTAGGAAGTAAATCTTTACTGTGCTGTTGGGAGCTAATTAATAATAAATGGAACTGTTAGGTCTTTCTCTTAGCCTAGTGATGTTGTGAAACAATCCCCGAGACACTAAGCAACACAGTTGGGATCCTCTGTACAATGCATGGCAAACAACTGTTACTGAAATTGTGCAGTAACAACTTCTTGAAGTAGCTATATGCATATACACCCATATTTATCAAAACTTTAAAGATGAACTACCTTTTATCTTTCTTGTTATGTCCAATGATTACAGAAGAGAAAGTTGGCATCTATGTACTATGGCAAATGCAATTTTTCTTTGAAAACACAGTACTTAGAAATGTAATGCTTTTATCAGTGCAGATGTCAGAGGTCTTCAAAATATGTAGCATGTTAACAAGACTGTTGACTCAGGCTGACTGTCTCCCAAGAAAATAAGTTTCTATGTAATCCAGTGGCATAACACGTCTCTAGTAACTTAACATGGATTGGCACTTGAGCTGTTTACTAATAACTGACACACGCGAAAGTAAGAGGTTGCAAAGTGGTCTCGGCTTCCACTCTAAATCTTAAGAGTTCTGATCTATTCCTAAGTTCATCTCCTCCCTAAGTTTTCTCATTATATTCCTTATAAGAACATTCTCTGAACTTTCAGAAGTTTATTAATACCTATAAAGGAAGCTTCATTCTCTTTAATATGGTATTCAAGCTCTTCCATGTTCAGAACTGGCAAATGTCACCTATTTTTCTTACCTTGCATTCTGCCACACCCTCCTATGATCCCATAATTCAATAAAATGAAGCAATGTCTATTTGAATAGGACCTGACCCTCTCTCCCAATTTTCAAAAAATATATATTTTTGAATTGATTTCAGAGAGGAAAGGAGAGGGAGAGAGAGAGAGAAGCAGCAATGATGAGAGAGAATCATTGATCAGCTGCCTTCCCACACTGGGGATCAAGCCTGCAACCCGGGCATGTGTCCTGACCGGGAATTGAACCATGACCTTGTGGTTCATAGGTCGATGCTGAACCACTGAGCCAACTGGCTGGGCTCCCTATGCACAATATTTTTAAAAATTGTTTCTTCCACCTAGGATGTCCTTCTGTCAATGTCCTGCTTTGTCAAAGCTGTGCTCAAATCCTCATTTACAAGGCCTTTCTCTTTTTCCCCTGTCAGGCTCTAAGTCCTCTTTCCCCTTGGGCATGGTATAGCATTCACACAGTCTGGTTTTTATTATACCAGTATTTGCTTCACCGTGTGACTTTCTTCACAGTACCCCTTTGATGTGTGTGTGTGTGTGTGTGTGTGTGTTTACTTTATCTTTATTGTTGAAAGTATTACAGATGTCACTTTTTTTTTACCCATTGATGGCTTCTACCGCACACCCATTCCCCACATCCCAGGCATTCACCACACTATTGTCTGTGTCCGTGGGTTCTACATACATGCATATAAATTATTTGGTTACTCTCTCCCCACCCCTCTCACCTTCCTTTGATGTTTTATGTATGATTTATCCTTTCAAGCCATATTCACTTCACTGACCTCACATCCTCTGCCATCCCAGCTTTAAATAATATGTGGTAAACGACTGCAGGAAGTAGATGCTCAACCAATTTTTATTCGATTACATTGCAACAGATTATGCTACAACCAACACGATGACTTATAAAGAAGGTATTGAGTTTCCAGGAGTCACATTTAACAGAGACCCTTATGGCGGGTCATAAGGGTCTATTTGTCCTATTTGTCCTATTTGTCCCAACACTTGCTGCTCTTATCCTTTCCTTCCCTTGAGATTGGGAGAATTCTCAAGTATGTCTAACCTTTCTCTTTTCACCCTCTGCCCCTAACTTGACAAAACTTGAATAAATTATTTAGTCAGAGAGGTGGTTCTTGGTTTGAATCTAAAGTTTGGTCAAATAGACTAATTGATGAGTGTCTCAAAAATACATATTCCTGCCCTAACCAGTTTGGCTCAGTGGATAGAGTGTCGGCCTGCGGACTGAAGGGTCCCAGGTTCGATTCTGGTCAAGGTCATGCTTGGCTGCAGGCACATCACCAGTGGGAGGTGTGCAGGAGGCAGCTGATAGATGTTTCTCTCCCATTGATGTTTCTAACTCTCTATCCCTATCCCTTCCTCTCTCTAAAAAATCAATAAAATATATTTTTAAAAAATACATATTCCTGGGGATGACTCAGGTCATACAGAATCCAAACCTTGTGAATTGATATTACCCATTATTATTGTTAAATTTAAACCAGTATTTCTCAATCAACAGAACACCAGTATCAAGGGGGATGCTCATAACATTCCCCAAATAGAAAATATCCCACTTTACAATAATCTGGGAAATATTCACTATTTTCTATTTTTCTTAGAGATTCAGGATTTATATGAACATATAAAAGAAATCTTTGAGAAGTCCTGCAATCGAACTTATTTACTCTAACTCAGACTTTCCTCATACCATTTGGGACATCAAAGCCTCCTC
Organism: Myotis daubentonii; assembly: GCF_963259705.1. Taxonomy (NCBI): domain Eukaryota; kingdom Metazoa; phylum Chordata; class Mammalia; order Chiroptera; family Vespertilionidae; genus Myotis; species Myotis daubentonii. The sequence continues at coordinate 29,635,582 of NC_081850.1, read as the reverse complement.
ATTTCCTTAGCTATTCCTATTAACACGCCATGCTCAGCACAATTGAATTGGGGAAGTATTTACCTATGACCCCTTTTAATCATGGATTTTGCCAGTTTCAAATAGTGAGGGAGGGTCACCTGAAAGGCACACTCAGGATAAAACTTCTAGTGTAAAATGTGGTGTGTGTGTGTGTGTGTGTGTGTGTGTTTATTTCCCCTCAGAGTCCCTCGCATTCAGTGACTGAGGGAGGCACTATGAGATTGAAAATATTTCACCCACACTGAAGAGGTTGAAACTATTCTTTTGCTCGTACACATCTCAGCCTTGAAACCCATGTCAGTATGTTCTGCACGAGATTCCATGAGGCAACACAGGTTGTTAAGAGCCTACATTACCTTTCTGGGCGAAGTTGGTGTAGCTCATTAGCCTCAACAGTAGAATGAATTTAGTCACCAAGATCAGAGCTGCTGCCCCTGGGAATATGTCCTCCAACCTCTGGGTGTGCTCAAGGGTCAATCCTAATAGGTAATCAAATGACCCCTCTGTGTCCTTTCTAGTGTGTGAATCAGTGTAAGCACCTCCCTCCCTTTAGAACAAATTGCTTCTTACCACAGTGAATGAAACACTGTGTGTGTGTGTGTGTGCGCGCGCGCACGCGCATGTGTGTATATACGTCTGCATGTTTTTATCTATAAAAGAAGAATGCTCCTACTACACCAGAATGTCCCCAAGCCGTGAAGGAGATTGAGCTGTGTAAACCAACCATGCCTTATGCGCTACAGGGGAAAAAAAGAAATGAGGAAGAGAACACCTCAAGTGAATTTATTATAACAAATTTCTTGGGATAATAAAAGACATCAGCTCAACTCTGGAGGGAAAGTAGGTTATAGCTCAGCTAAATGTCCTTGTCTAATGTTGCTTGACCCTAGATAACATTTCACGCCTAAGTAAAGTCCTGCCAGCGGGACATTTTGGCCTATTTAGTAGTTTCATAGGGGCACTGATTTAAGTGTATTTGTGAACTTATCAGACAATATTCACATCAGTCATTTTCAGATCACATGCCTCTAATGTGCTGGTCTCTTCCTTAAGGAACATTCTCTTCCTAGGTGCAAGGGAAATAGGATGTGGGTTTTTTAAAATTCCTAATTCTATATTTCACTAACTGGGTGGAGGAAGAATCAGTGAAACCAATATTTCACAGCCATTATAAAGAAAAAGATCATAACCAATGGACACAAGACACTGGGGTGTAAGAGAGGCCAGGGGAAGGTCAAGGAGAGAGAAAAAAAGGAGACATATGTAATACTCTTTGTAATACTTTAAGCAATAAGACAAAATTTAAAAAGAAAAAAGAAGAAATCTGAAAAAAAGAAAAAGAGACTACTTGTAAGTTTCTGGATATATTAGATATATTATGCTCTGTGTCTCTGCACATACAGTTCCTTTTGCCTATAATGGCCTTCTCCCTTCACATAATCACGAAGAGCATTTGTAGTATCTCTGTATCTTTGGAACATTTTACAATCTCCAAGGAGAGTGAGTGCCCTGCTTTAGCCTCCCCTGTATTTAGAACATGCTCCTTTTACCTCACTCATCAAATAATAATTTAACTTCTTGCCTGCATTTCTATCTCCTCTCCTAAATGCTTATTTATATTTTAAATTTTTAATTTATTTTTAGTACCTATGATGTTTCTTGGCTATTAAGTATTCACAAATATTTGTCAAATTCAATCTAACAAATATCTAAATAATTGATTCTAAATGTTTATGAATGTTTTCTTTCTCTACCAATTAATTCATGGCTGCCTCTTAAAATGCCAATTTGTAAGAATTTAACATTTTAGAAAGTTTTATATATTATTTTCAGGATGTTATACCTCACTATATGGTATTGATAGAGTTGTCAAAATAAAAGGAAATATATTATTTTAAGTAATGCATACTCACAGTTGAAATAAAAATTACACATTTCTGAATCATAATTGAATATATTTATAAATGAGTAACTACTTCAGGAATGTCATACTATCTTCACATAGATAAATTTAGACTTTAGAGTATAGTTACTCCTTAAATGTTGTGAATTGCAATTAGATTGATATAAGACAATGTGAAATAATACTAAAATTTAACTTTGCAAATAAAAACTGTTAACTCAGACTTATCAAAAATATGGCATTCCTTGTTTTTCATATGTGGTTGTATATGTGGTTATACAGAAGGATCTCTTGAATGAATATTAAACAACCATGTTTCTTTATTTATGTACACATCTATCTGCAACACTCTCCAAATGAAACTATACCTATAATAAACCATGAAAAATGATGGGTGGTAATGAAAGTTTCCCATCTGGAAAAGACCCCAGTCCAGATGGATTTGCTAATGAATTTTATAAGATGTTTAACTAACCTTTGAAGAATATTCCAGACATGTTTGATTACTTTAAATTATCAACATTTTTGGAACTATACCACTGTGGGTTCTCAAACAACTCTTTATTAACTGCCAAGAAATGCTAAAATCCAGAAATCTGTTTCTTAAGAACTTAACAACTTTCACAAAAATTCTACAGGCACATTTTTTTCTTAGCTAGATCCCTGTGATAAAATATTTTCTCACTGAAAAGCTAATTTTAGGTCAAATAGGTGGGGAGGATATCTTAGCCCAAATTCACAAAATTAATTTGCATGAACTTTTATTAAGTGTTAAAGAAGACTTTCAAACATTTATTTTCCTAGAATATATGCCAATAAAGGTGTTTCTGAGCTTTCTACAATTTGTTACAGAATTAGATGTTTTATACAAATAATAAATAAATGAGAAATAATTATCAAGTACTAATCAAATACTATGACTCAAGGGCAGCCAAGTAAGATACCATGTCCTAAATTATGTATCCAATCAGTTTGTTCTCATGCCTGAAATATTGCAATTAGGTATTTACCCCTTTTAATAAGGCTTTAACATCTTTAAAATTTTGCTGTTATTATCATGGCTATTAAATTGAATGCTATGCTAATTATAGAAATGCAGCTGACAATATTCTTAAAGTTGTTGGGAAATTCATTATACTGTTGGTTCAAATTTTAGGATGTTATGAAATATACAATAACCCTAGAATTAAAGCATAAGAACATACAGGGATAGGCAAAAGTAGGTTTACGGTTGTGAGTATGGGAAACAGACTTTATTCTATTAATTATTGTATCATTTATTATTAATACTATTAAACTATTTTTGCCCATCTCTGTATTATTTGTAAACTCTTTTTAAAAATTTACTTTATTAAAATTGAGTACAAAGAGGATAATGTACCAAATCAAGGATATGTATGTCTTAATGTAGGATGATAGACATGGGAAGTCAGGAGCAAAGATGATCAGGATCCCCCTGGGAAGTGGGCCTAAGCCAACAGGCAGACATCCCCTGAGGGGTCACAGACAGCGAGAGGGCGCAGGCCAGGCTGAGGGACCCTTCCCCGCATCCCCTCACAGTGTACGAATGTCGTGCACTGGGACTCTAGTAGACAAATAAAATAGATAGAGAGCCCAGAAATAAACATACACTCATATATATGGTCAAATCATGCCATGACCATTCAATGGGGGAAAGAACAGTTTTTCAACAAATGGTGTTGGAAAAACTGGATACTTACAGGCCATGCAAAACAAATAGAGTTGGACCCTAATCTAACACCATGTACAAAAAATAACTCAAAATGGATTAAAAACCTAAATGTAAGACCTACAACAGTACAACTTTTAGAATAAAAAGCTCTGATAAAAACTGCACAGCACGGTGTTTGGCAATGATTTCTTGGACATGATACCAAAGACATAAGTAACAAAATAAAAATAAAAATGGCACATCATGAAAATTAGAAAATTTTGTGCATCAAAAGATCTGTCAACAGAGTAAAGGCAACCCCACAGAATGACAGAATATATTTGCAAATCAAATATCTGATAATATATTAATACCCAGGATATATAGAGAAATTCTAAAACTATGACAAAAATTCAAACAATCCAATACAAAAATGGGCAAAGGACTTGAAGTGACAATTTAATAAAACAGATATATAAATGTCCCAATAAACACAAGAAAAGATACTTAAGATACGTCACTGATCATTAGGGAAATGTAATTGAGAACTATAATGAAATAGCATCTCAGACACATTACGATGGGTACTTACAAAAAAAATAAAAATAGCGCTAGCTGGTTTGGCTCAGTGGATAGAGCATCGGCCTGTGGACAAAAGGGTCCCGGGTTCAGATTCCAGTCAAGGGCACGTACCTTGGTTGCAGGCTCATCCTGGTCCCAGGCCTTGGTCAGGGGCTTACGGGAGGCAACCAATTGAAGTGTTTCTCTCACATCAATGTTTTTCTCTGTCTTTCCCTCTCTCTTCCACTCTCTCTAAAAGATCAATGGAAAAATATACTCAGGTAAGGATTAACAAAAATAAATAAATAAATAAACAGTGTTGGCAAGAATGTAGAGAAACTGGAGCCCTTATCCACATTGGTGGGAATGTAAAATGGTGCAGCTGGTGTGGAAAATTGAATAGAGGTACCTTAAAAAATAAAAAAAATAGCCTGGCCGGTGTGGCTCAGTGGTTGAGCATCAATTTATGAACTAGGAGGTCATGGTTCGATTTCCAGTTAGGGCACTGCCTGGGTAGCTGAATCCTCAGTGGGAGACGTGCAGGAGGCAGCCGATCAATGATTCTCACTCATCATTGATGTTTCTCTCTCGCTTTCCCTCTCCCTTTCTCTCTGAAATAAATAAAAAATATATTTAAAAGGATTAAAAATAGAATTCCCATATGATCCAGCAATTTCTCTTCTGAGTATGTACCCAAAGGAATTAAAATAAGGGTCTCAAAGAAATACTTGTACCCCCATTTTCATAGCAGCTTTGTTCACAATAGTAAACTGTGGTAGTAATCCACATGTCCATCGACAGAGGAATGCATAAACAAAATATGGAATATATACATGATGGAATATTATTCAGCCATAAGAAAGAAATTCTGAAATTATGCTACAACATGAATGAAGCTTAAAAATTTGTGCTACATGAAATATATCAGTCACAAAAATATAAATGTTGTCTGATTTCCCATATATGAGGTACTTGGTCAAGAGTTCAGAAAGTAGAATGGTGGTTGCCAAGGATAGATTGAAAGCGAATGGATAGTTATTGTTTAATAAGTATAGAATTTCAGTTTTACCAGATGAACAGAGTTAAGGCGATGGATAGAGGTAATTTTTGTACAACATGACAAATGGATTTAATGCCACTAAACTTCACACTAAAAATTATTAAGTAGTAAATTTTATATTATGTGTATTTTACCATAATAAAAATAATTGGAAAAAATGGACCTAAGGCCTGAAGAGACATCTCAGCAAAGAAGATACACAGGTGGTAAATAAACATAAGAAAATGTGCTCCACATCATACATCATCAGGAAATATGAATTAAAACAACAATGAGATATCATTACACATCTATTAGAATGCCCAAAGTCCAGAATACTGACAACACTAAATGCTGACGAGAATGTGTAGCAACAGGAAATCTCATTAATTGTTGGTAGGAAAGCAAACTGGCTCAACCACTTGGGAAAACAATTTGGCAGTTTCTTCTAAAATCTATATGTTATTACCATATTATTCAGCAGTTGGACTCCTTGATATTTACCCAAAGGAGCTGTAAACTTACTTACATTCACACAAAAACCTGCAAATGGATGTTTATAGCAGCTTTACTCATAATTGCTAAAACTTGCAAGCAACCAAGATGTCCTTCAGTAAGTGATTGGATAACTAACAGTACTGTATCCAGATAATGGAGCATTATGGGTTAGAAGGCCATAAAAAGACATGGAGAAACCTTAATATTAATCACTAAATGAGAGGACCCCGTCTGAAAACCATAGTGTATGATTCCAAGTATATTATATTTTGGGAGGCAAAACTACTGAAAAAATAAAAAAAAATCTTTGGTTGCGAAGCGTAAGGGGAGGGAGGGATGAATAAGAACACAGAGGAGTTTCAAGACAGTGAAACAACTACACTGTATGACAGTACACTGGTGCACACATGCCTTTATACATCTGTTCAAGTCCAAAGAAGGCAGGACACCAAGAGGAAACTATGGACTTCGGATGATGATGACTTGTCAGGGTAGGTTGATAGATGGTAACACGTGTACCCCTCTGGTGTGCTCAATTTTCCTATCAAATTAAAACTGCTCTAAAACATGGAGTGTGAGGAAAAATATTAAATAACATAAAATGATTATTTAAAATTCAGAAATTATCCTATTGTGAACTGAAGCTTGGATATTTGGAAACCTTCAGATGGCTTATAGTTTTCTGCTTTTATGTAACCATTTGCATTTGTGTACATTCAGTTCCTTTATCTCATTCTGACTATAAATGACCCCATGGTTTGTTCTCCCAAATACATGGAATTTATTGCATGAAATTATAACTTACTTTTTAAACCTAACTGATTCTAGGATTTCAATTAAACTATCTCCCCCCACTTAGCAGTTCAAAGAGAAAGTCAACATAGCCCATTAATTGTTTTCCTTTAGAAATACCTGAAGAGTAAATGTCGACTTTGGATTTTGCAGCCTTGATACAGTCAGTAATTATGATTAAAACCCAAATAAAATGCCCAAGATTAAGTAGCATACAAATTCAAGTAAGGTAATTCCAAATTTCTGCTCAGAACACACTTTAATTATTTGTCATTTTTAGTAGAGGCCAGTAAGTATACTTTTCAGCATTTTTGCTATACTATCCCATTCCCAAACTGAAGAAACTTTCTTCCACAGGGAACAAGATCTACGCTCATCTGACTCTGATCTTGAGGTTAGAATTAATGGAGTGAAGGTATCTCAATCTTCCTCTGAACTGGTGTGGCATCCAAAAACTTGCACTATGAAAGAACACATAGGAAAGCTGTTCCTTCTTTGCTTCATTTCCTCTTTATAATTGGACCTTTGGGCAGTGAAATAAGATAGGATGGCTTGATCTATGCTTCTAGTGTGAGGATGAGGTACATAACGTCACTTTCTGCTAAGGTTATGCTAATTTTACTTCCACGGCCCTGATAATTCAGTTGTACAATTTATCTTCTATAGTGAGCAATGTGGTAGATAATTCACATTCAGAATTAATTACCATAAATCAGAAGAATATTCATTGTGTTGCTGTGAGATCTTTCATTTCCCAGGAGGAAATGTCCCTCTACAAATGAACCCTTTACCGGTTCAATTATGTCTTCTCATTTCTTTTCTCTCTCAGGCTCAACATAACGTCTGTAATTTAGTTTTATATTTTCTTCTGTACAGAAAGTATCCAACTGCTAAGAAGTAAGCCTAATTATCCTAGTGATAGAACAAACGGAAACATGAGTGTTCCTCAACACTATCTGCTTAGTTCTAAGTTCGCAGCTGCCTTTTCCTTATGACCATTTGGTTCCATTAAGTGAACATCATTTGAAATTCATTATTGAACAAGGAATAAACTTTGACTGAGGCTGGAAAAAAAAGAAAAATTGTTTTCTCTTTATCGTAAATAAGTCTTGCCTCTTTCTATACATATATTTCTATAACTGGACCACATTCATCATAGTGAATATACTAGAAGTATATTGACTCGGTGTGATAGATAGCCCATACTGAAGAATGCTGAGTACCTCATGATTCCTTGTTCAACATCCTATATAATAAAAGGGTGATATGCAAATTGACCCTAATGGAATGACTGGTCGCTATGATGCGCACTGACCACCAGGGGGTAGACGTTCAATGCAGTAGCTGCCCCTTGGTGGTCAGTGCGCTCCCACAGGGGGAGCTCCGCTCAGCCACAAGCTGGGCTGATGGCTGTGAGCACAGCAGTGGTGGTGGGAGCCTCTCCCGCCTCTGCAGCAGTGCTAAGGATGTCCAACGGACAGCTTAGGCCTGATACCCTGGGGAGTGGGCCTAAGTTGGCAGGTGGACACCCCCCAAGTGGTCCTGGATTGCGAGAGGGCGCAGGTTGGGCTGAAGGATGCCCCCCCACCCCCCCGCCCAAGTGCATGAATTTTCATGCACCGGGCCTCTAATACTTATATAGATGGAAACTGATAAGCAAGTAGTAATTATAATCTACTTTACTATAGTCAATCTTTCTTAAGTTTTGTGACTTTTCTTAAACAACCAGGCTTTGTATCTTGAAAAATACAACTATGATACAATCTTAGTGGCAGGCCCTACCAGTTTCCTTAGCATTTAAAAATGAATGTAACTATATCTAATGGTAATTAACCTAAACATGTTTGGTGGTCTTACTTTTACAAGTCATGCCCAGGATTAGACAGGGGAACATATAATATTCAATATACATAAACCTAACATAATCCTTTTCTTGGGATTCCATCCTAACTTTCAGGTCTTACTTATGCATATTCCCTACAACTGAGGATACTCTTGTCCTACAGGTTCAGCTTAGCCACAGCACCATAGTTGAGGAGATACAGTTTATTGGTTCTAGTCATGTCATGACCTCGAAGTTTAAGGCACCCTTAAAACTTTTTGATTCCAACATGATGTCAGAGTCAGAAATAGTCTCCTGCATGGCTACCAGTTTTATTTTTACCTTTTCCTTCTTAGTGCCCTGGCTGTTTTGTAGTCAGATGCCCCCAGAACTAATTAGCCTGAGAGGGTCAATAAAACAATATTAACATTACTCAAATGTGCTGGCCCCCTTTCCTCACCAGGGAAGAAATGTCACACATGCATTCTCCCAACATCTTCAATCATTTCTCCATCAGTCCACAAGTTTTTGAAGATAAAAGCTTGAAGCAATGCATTTAGTCCAGGGGTGGGCAAACCTTTTGATTCGAGGGCCACAATGGGTTCTTAAACTGGACCAGAGGGCCGGAACAAAAGCATGGATGGAGTGTTTGTGTGAACTAATACATGTTAACACTGCTGCTGGTGAAGGAGCGGAGGGGAGAGCAAGAGAACCTCCACTCTTTCGGCTCCACGGGCCGAATAGAACAGCCGAACGGGCCGGATCTGGCCTGCAGGCCGTAGTTTGCCCACGGCTGATTCAGTCATTCCTCATGAATATACTTTTTATACATCTAAAAAATGCAGACAATTTTGCAGAGAAGGAACGCTTATAGATTTCAGTGATAGGATCATGACTCCATTATTAACTAGTTATGTGATCACTGAATTTTAACCTCTTTGAGCCTTGATTTCATTTTCTACTGAGGCGAATAAGAATGTTTTTATAAAGAGACCTTTGAAGAACATAACCAACAGAATTATGCAGAAGATAAGCTCAGCAAGTATCATTTTTTGCCTGAACTCTGTTACAACAAATAATCAACAGCATCAAGATAACAGAACAATATTTGTCACATCTGACTATCATCCTTAGGCAGGTAAAAAAATAAATTTTCAGTTAGACATAAAAATTATATTCCACTTCTATTTTCAGTAAAGTTTAATATAAAACCTTACATACCTGCCATAAATAGTTTTAAATTTGTTTACTGAATAACGTATCTGATTGTTTAACTGTGCTCTTTAACAATGGAAACCTTTCAACTTTTCATCTTCTTTTTTTCTTTCCCTCTATGTGTTCTGAAAATAGTACTTGTCATGTCACTTACTCTCCAGTCTTAAAGGAAGACATATCTCACTTTTCCTCAAAATTAAATCTATCCCACCTGCCTCATATATTGCTCCAACAACTTTTCCTCTATTTCCTATAATGCTGACATTTCTTCTCCTCTGACTTCTCTTCAGTTTATAAAGAATAAGCAAGACTCACCTATCTTATAATGTGTTTCCCCCCAAACAACCACCCAGCCTTTCTTCTCTTCTTTATCACTAACTAATTGGAAGCATAATCACATGATGGCTCCATTTCCTTGTGCTCTTCAGGCAATCCTAAATGCCAATACGCTCTGACTTCTGCCCCAACCATGCTATGGCACATGCCCTTGGTAAGTCACTAGTAACTGTGCGAGTGCTAAATCCTTGGTCACGTTTACTCTGACCTCACCCTATTTATCTCTGAAACACTTGTCTCTGTTGAATACTCTTTAGTTATTTCTGTTGTCTTCCGGCACAGCACATGTTGTTAATTCTCCTCTTAACTCTGGTCATTCCTTCTCTGTCTTGATCAGACTTCTCCTTTTAAGGGGAACTACTAAATGATAGTGTTTCTTGTGACACTTAGTTTAATCCTCTTTTTTCTCTACATCTCAGTAAATGAGACAAGTGACCTCATCTGCTATAAAGGCAGCAACCATACATCTGTAAATTAACCTCTCTTCTCAGTCCACAGTGTATTTGTCATTTCCGGTCCACTACAAGTATCTCACACTTAACATGTGCAAAATGGAGCCCACGATATAGCCTCACTCTATTCCCACCCCCACCCAAAACTTTCTCTTGCACTGAATTCTTAATCCTAAATAATGTTGGTACTGTACGCACATGCTCTGTGGTAAACCCTTTTGAGAAAAGATGGGCATTCTCTCCTCACTTCCCTCCACATGTAATTGGTCACATTAGCATTCTACTTCAGGTATGTCTCCTGAATTTGGTTGTCTTACTATCTCCATTGCTATGGACTTACATCATTACAGCATCTATTCCAATAGGCTTCAAAGGGTTTCTTCTTGTATTCTATTTCTCCTTCCTACAGCTATAAGAATTATTAAAATACATAAACAGATCTTATTTGATTCTGGTTTTACCTAAAAACTTCTGCTCTTGCTTGTGTAGGTAAGCGTATACTCTGGTTTGCTCATGATAGTCTTGTGATAATCTGCTATCTCAGCTGTTATACTCCCTTTTATCATCAGATGAGTCCTAGTTAAGCTATCAATTATACCATTAATAATAGATCAAAGAACAAACCCCTGTGCATCATCCACATGGCCCTCTGTTTATAATTTTGTCACTACCAGCATTATAATCTCATTTCTATCACATATTCACACTGTACATCCCAAACTCCAGTTCTACTAAAATTATCACAGAAATCATAATGCCCATTCACAATTCTGAGTCTTTATACATGTTACTTCTTTTGATGGACAAGTATTTTCCTAATGATTTTTCCACTTGAAAAAATCTTATCTATTTCTTAAGATCATTCAAATGAAACATACTCTGTGGAGCCTTTCCTGGCTCCCCAGGCCAATTAAATTGCTCACATTTTTTTTTTGTGATCCATTTTCATTCTCTTATTTTAATCCTAATCACATTTTACTGTAATTATCATTCTGCACATCTACGTCTCCTACCGAACCATGAAAAACTTAAGGGCAGAGGCTGCTTCTCATTTACTTTTGTTTCTTTAAAATATATTTTATTGATTTTTTACAGAGAGGAAGGGAGAGGGATAGAGAGTTAGAAACATTGATGAGAGAGAAACATCGATCAGCTGCCTCCTGCACACTCCCCACTGGGTATGTGCTCGCAACTAAGGTACATGCCCTTGACCAGAATCAAACCTGGGACCTTTCAGTCCGCAGGCCGACTCCCTATCCACTGAGCCAAACCGGCCAGGGCTCATTTACTTTTGATCTATCTGTGCCTAGCACAGTGCCTGGAAAATGAATGCTTAAAAATTCTGAATGAATGGTAAACAAAGGTGCTAAACACAGAGTGGGGGCTACTAAAATGTTTCTGATATTTTAGAAGCTCTGGTATAAAAAAGTTGGCCAAAAAAATAAGGGACCCAGTCACCATGTAACATTTTACTATTTTAACACCACTTTTTCCTCCTCAGGAGTTGATATAAAATTTATAATCAGCTCTATAAAATGTTATTGTTAAATCATACAATGTGGCAAAGGTTTGCAGCTTTCCAGATTATAGGCTCCTTTATAATTTCTCCATCCAGCCACCCTTCATGAAGGCTGGTTATATTGGACATACAGGAGGAATTTACTCAGGACATTATCATTTGTGGCAGAGTTCTGTTTAAAACTCAAGGCTTTGAGAGATTTCTCAGTTATTCTGTGAGTCTAAAATCCTGGACAGAAATGGTGACTAAGCATAAATTACATTAATGAAATGGGTAATCAAAGGGCCAATTGTGGATTTTTTTTAATTTACAGTAATTTTGAGAGTATCAATAAAATAACATGTAGTGAAGATAATCCTGAGAAACATTTGCATAAAATCTGTTTTTCACATCAAGATGTGCCTTAAAAATGTGCTTCAAATTCAACCAGTAAGTTGGAATTTGGGAAACCACCTTAGCATATCTCTCTAGGAAGGTGTTAGCGCTCCGTAAAAGTGAGTCCATTTACTGGTTTCAGATGATTTGAAAACATGGCTTTAGTTATTTATTTCCTTTTAAATTTTAACTTTTCCATTTTCTTTCCAAACTTTAGAGCAAAATGTTGAGAGGCAAAGTAAGGTTGCCTAGTAGGAAGGGACCTGTACTGGTTAAATACAGCACAAGATTTCCCATTAAGATTTTCTAGCTATTCTCAGCAGCTCTTGACTTTATATGGGCAAACATAAGATATGCAGAGCTAGGTCAAGTCAATTTGTTTCTTCTTATCCCAGCATCCTGTCTTATAGAATGTTTTATGAAGTGATGCTATTTTGTTCATTACGTTTTCAAAGTTTGTACATTTTCTCCAAAATTTGATTTTTTGGAGTGATTTCTGAACATATGCAAACTTGTTTACACTCTGATATGAATTCTTCCACTGGCTTTTCCCACTGGTCTTCTATCTAAAGGGTAATTCAAAATCAAAGTTTAGATTCTCTTATTACCTTTTCAAAATGTAAGGAAATGTTCTTTCTTTGTGAAATTATAAATGTATAGATTTTTACAACATTCCTCACAGTTTTTATCATTTAGACTTCTATCTGGAAAATATTCTATCTTGAAAAATGTTATATTTGTGTGTATATATAATTTACAGACATATGCAATTGTATTATATCATGCTATGCTATCAACACTAATAAAAGAGAAAAATGGTAATTGGCGTACGAGCTACCCTTTTCATTGGCTAATCAGGGCTATATGCAAATTAACTGCCAACTAAGATTGGCAGTTAATTTGCATATGTAGGCACAATGCAGGGAGGCGAAAGGGAAAGCAGGAAGAAGCCCCCTGCCACTGACAGTGATCGGAAACCCAGGGGGGAGCTAAGAGCTGCCCCCCAGCCATGATCAGAGAATCAGGTGCCTTTTCTGCCCTGGCCAGTGATAGCAGGAAGTAGGGGTGTAGCCAGCGATGGGAGCTGGGCACAGTCAAAGCTGGCAGTCCCAGGAGCTAGGGGTCCCTTGCCTGGGCCTAAAGCGAAGCCCACGATCGCGGGGCCGCTGCAGCTGCGGGTCCCCGCTGCCCGGGCCGGACGCCTCAGCCAGAGGCGTTAGGCCTGGGAAGGGGCGGAGCCTGCAACCGCGGGGAGCTGGGGGTCCCCTGCCCAGGCCTGACACCTCTGCCGGAGGCCTCAGGCCTGGTCAAGGGGCCGATCCAGTGATTGGTGATCGGAGGGTGATGAGGGTCAACTCCTCTGGCCGAGGCATCAGGCCTGGGTGGGGGGCGGAGCCGGGGATTGGGGGGATATGATGGTCCCCTTGCCCAGGCCTGAAGCCTGGGTCAGAGGCGTCAGGCTTGGGCGGGGGGTGGAGCAAGCGATCAGAGGGAGATGGGGGTCCCCTGCCCAGGCATGATTCCTGGGCCAGAGGCCTCAGGTCTGGGCGGGGGTCAGAGCCAGTGATCAGGGGGAGATGGGGGTCCCCTGTCCAAGCCTGACACCTCTGGCGGAGGCGTCAGGCCTGGGCAAGGGGCCGATCAGGCGATCGGAGGGTGATGGGGGTCAATGCCTGAGGGTTCCCAGTATGTGAGAGGGGGCAGGCTGGGCTGAGGGACACTCCCCCCCCCCCCACACACACACCCAGTGCACGAATTTCGTGCACCGGGCTCCTAGTATTATATATAAAAAACTATATCCTACCCCTTCTGGACCTTCTCCAGTCACAATATCTCTATACTTATACTTTCTTAAACATTTTGAAGAAAACTTTCCCAGAACAACTATCATAATGAATACTTTAAAAGTATGTATAAACCTGAGTGTCTGTACAGTCATTAACTAACAGTTGGTCCTTGCTATAGTATATTTTGTATATGTCAGATAAATTTTGAGAAAATATTTATAAGCAATAAAATGATCAAAAAGTATGATGGTTGCATTGTCATTGTTAATCATAATTAAATTAAGGGGTCTTTAGTTAATTACTAAAATTATTGTCTGACAATAAGACATGATGAGCTTGGATTTCATAGGACAGTTAAATGGATGCTTTGCATTTCCTGGTAGCCATAGTCATGCAAGTAGAGTTCACTGAAAAGTACATTTGACTAACAAATAGTTATCCTCACAAATACAAATTGAATTTTAAAGTGGTATATATTTCCTGTTATTAATTAGTTTAACAAATTCCTTTATACATTTATAAAACTTTCATGCAAATAAATACCCAGATATTTATGCTTGGAAAGATAACTTGATTGATAACACAAGTTGAACAGTTAGCAACTTCGTTTTCATGTGTCAAGCAGGAAAACTTTTAGGTCTTTATTAAACATTTATATATCATTAATCTTATTAACTATTTCTTAACTACTTGCATTTTATAATTATGCTTAACCACTGCAATTCTTCATTATTACACTAGGGTGCCAAACTAAGTTAATGACTCTTTATGAAAACTTCTTGAATCAAAGCATTATGATTAGCATGAATGATAAAAGTAGACATTAGGAAATTATTTATAAACATGGGGGATTAGCTTGATAACATTTTCTCAGTGAAAAACATTATTATATCGCTCATTCAGTCAGTCAAGAAATAATTTATTAAAATGCTCAGCAAAGTAGGAATAAAGGGATCATATCTCAACATAATAAAAGCCTTATATGACAAACCTACGGCCAACATCATATTCAGTGGGCAAAAACTAAAACCATTTCCCCTAAGAAAAGGAACAAGATAGGGATGTTCTCTTTCACCACACCTGTTCAACATAGTACTGGAAGTGCTAGCCATAGTGATCAGACAAGAGGAGGAAATAAAAGGCATCCAAATTGGAAAAGAAGAAGTAAAATTGTCATTATTCGCAGACGACATGATATTGTACATCAAAACCCTAAGGACTCCATCAAAAAACTACTAGACTTAATAAATGAATTTGGCATTGTAGCAGGATACAAAATTAACACTCAGAAATCTATGGCTTTTTTATACAACAGCAATGAACTCACAGAAAGAGAAACTAAAAACACAATCCCATTTACCATTGCAACAAAAAATTAAGATGCCTAGGAATAAATGTAACCAAGAAGGTAAAGGACCTGTACTCAGAAAATTATAGGATGCTGAAAAAACAGATAGAGGAAGACAGGAATCAACATCATTAAAATGCCCATACTACCAAAAGCAATCTATAGATACAATGCAATCCCCATTAAAATATCAATGGCCTATTTCAAAGACCTAGAACAAACTTTCCAAAAATTCATCTGGAATAAAAAAAGACCCCAATTAGCTGTAGCAATATTGAGAAAGAAGAACAATGTTGGAGGGATCACAATACCAGATATCAAGCTATATTACAGGGCCACTGTTCTCAAAACTGCCTGGAACTGGCACAAGAACAGACACATTGACCAATGGAACAAAACAGAGAACCCAGAGATTGACCAAAGCCATTATGCTCAATTAATATTTGACAAAGGAGGCAAGAGCATACAATAGAGTCAAGACAGTCTCATCAATAAATGGTGTTGGGAAAATTGGACAGATACATGCAAAAATAATGAAACTAGACCACCAACTTACACCATACACAAAAATAAACTCAAAATGGATAAAGGACTTAAACATAAGACAGGAAACCATAAAAATCTTAGAACACTGCATAGGCAGCAAAATATCAGACACATGTCGTAGCAATATCTTTACCAATACAGCTCCAAGGGGAATGGAAACTAACGAGAAAATAAACAAATGGGACTACATCAAAATAAAAAGCTTCTGCACAGCAAAAGAAACCACCATCAAAACAAGAAAGCCCACTGAATGGGAGAACATATTTGCCAATGTTATCTCCAATAAGGGTTTAATCTCAAACATTTACAGGGAACTCACACAACTTAACAGAAGGAAGATAAACAATCAAATCAAAAAATGGGCAAAAGACCTAAGTAGACACTTCTCGAAAGAGGACATACAGAAGGCCAAGAGACATATGAAAACATGCTCAAAGTCACTAATCATCTGAGAGATACAAATCAAAACAACAATGAGGTACCATCTCACACCTGTCAGGATGGCTATCATCAACAAATGCCAAGCGCTGGAGAGGATGTGGAGAAAAAGGCAGCCTCTTGCACTGCTGGTGGGATTGCAGACTGGTGTAGCCATTGTGGAGAACAGTATGGTGTTTCCTCAAAAAATTAAAAATGGAACTTCCATTTAACCCAGCAATCCCACTTCTAGGAATGTATCCCAAGAAAACAGAAACACCGGTCAGAAAGGATATATCCACCCCTAGGTTCATAGCAGCACAATTTATAATAGCTAAGATTTGGAAACAGCCTAAGTGCCCATCAGCAGATGAGTGGATTAGAAAACTGTGGTACATCTACACAATGGAATTCTATGCTACTTTAAAAAAGAAGGAATTCTTACCATTTGCAACAGCACGGATGGAACTGAAGAACATTATGCTAAGCAAAATAAGCCAGTTGGAGAAAGACAAGTATCACATGATCTCACTCATTTGTAGAATATAATGAACAACATAAACTGATGAACAAAAATAGAACCAGAGATATAGAAGCATCAAACAGACTGTACAACATAGGAGGGAAGGTGGGGGATGAGGGGGTAAGAGATCAACCAAAGGACTTGTATGCATGAATGTGAGCAAAACCAATGAACACAGACAGTAGGAGGGGATAAGGGATTGTGCTTGGGGGAGCAGGTGGTGGGGGAAAAGTCAATGGGGGAAAAAAGGAGACTCATGTAATACTTATAAACAGTAAAGAATTAAAAAAAAGAGTTTATTTAGTGTGCCAAGCACTCCTCTGTGATTACTATAAGGCAGTCTTTGCAATCAGTGGCTTTATATCATAACAATTTAAATTGTTCTTAGACCATTGATACTTAGCTTTCTCTGACTGGCTTATTTTGCTTAACATAATACTCTCTAGGTTCATCCATGCTTTTGCAAATGGTAAGAGTTCCTTCTTTTTTATAGTACCACTAGTAGGGTCCCTAGTGGCTGCCGGCTGCCAGCCAGGTACTCCCTCCCTTCCCCCAGCTAGCACCGCCCCCTGGTCAAATTCCCAGATGACCTCCTGGTCGAGAGGACAATTTGCATACTATGCTTTTAGTATATAGGACTAGAGGCCTGGTGCGTGGATAGGGTCCCAAGGCCTGGCCGATGATCAGGCTAATCTGTGGGGGTGACCAGCTGGGCAATCAGGGGGCCCACTCACACCCACCTTGGCTACCCTGGGGCCTGCAGGCTGGGGGCAGCTTCTGCATTGAGCGTCTGTCCCCTGGTGGTCTGTGTGTGTCATAGTGACCAGTCGTTCTGCTGGTCATTCTGCCATTTGGTCAATTTACATATTAGGCTTTTATATTATAGGATAGTATTCCATTGTGTAAATGTACTACAGTTGTTTTTAATCCATTCATCTGCTGATGGGCTCTTGAGCTGTTTCCAAATATTAGCTATTGTAAATTGTGCTGCTATGAACATGATCTCAATCATATGTGGAATCTAATAAACAAAATAAACTGATGCACAAAATAGATCCAGAGACATAGAAGCATGGAGCAAACTGATGAACTTCAGAGGGAAGGTAGGAATGGGGGTTGGGGGAAGAAATTAACCCAGGAATTTACATGCACATATGCATAGCCCATGGACACAGACAATAGTGTGGTGAAGGTCTGGAGGTGTGAGTGAGGAGGGGGTGGAAGGGGTCAATGGGAAAAAACCCCACAAAGAGGACATCTGTAATGCTTTTAACAATAAAGATAAATGAAAAGAAGTGTTCATAGAAATATTTATTGCTTTCATTGTATTTCACAGTGTAGAAAATTAAAAACAAAAGGGTCTCAGTTGGCTAAGATCACACAAAGAGGAGCCAAGATGATTCAACATGATATTCTCTTTAGTTATAAAATATAATATTTCTTCCTAAAGTTTTGGTGGTACCAATTTTTAAATGAAATCAGCAGATAACATGAAAAGTTAATATATACTGTCAATAATTTTCTGAAGCATCTGCATTAACTTTGGAATATATCTCATCACTTCTTGTGACAGTAATATAACCGTTAATCACAATGAGTCGTATTTTTTACTATTTAGTGACAGCCTTTAGGGAAGGAACCTTACACTTTTCTTTCAAATATGGAGCTTCTTATAAGATGGCCCTTAATTTAAGTAACTGTTCCCTTACAATTAAATGCAAACATAAAGACATTTCAGGATTTCCTGTTCTTAAAGAAGATGCCACCAACAGATATGTAAATAACTTGTTTCCTTGAATAATTACTGGAAAGCATCTTAACCTTTTGCTCTGGAAATTCATTAGAGATTTTAATTAGATTTTAGTATATCAATAACATAAACCAGCATTTTACAGAATCCCTTGGAAGACCTGATTTTTAAAAATTAATTTACTGGGGTGACATTGGCTAGGAAAACCATGTATGTTTTAAGTACAAATCAATAAAACCTCATCTGTGTACTGAATCCTGTGCTCTTCACCCCAAGCTAAGTCTCTTTCTGTCCCAATTTCACCCCTATCCCTTTGCCCACGTCCACCTACCAAAACCCTCCTTTCTGTCTAGCTATCACCACACTCCTATCTGTGTCTATGTGATATTTGTATGTATACGTGTGTGTGTGTGTGTATGTGTGTGTGTGTGTGTGTGTGTGTTGCTTGATTCCTTCTCCTTGTTTCATCCAATCCCCAAAACACTCCTCTCAGAGAGCTCATTCTGTTCCATATATCCATGCCTGCTTCCTGTTTCTATTTTGTTGTCAGGTTATTTTGTTCATTAGATTCCATATAAAAGTGAGATCATATGGTATTTGTCTTTCTCTGACTGGTTTATTTCATTTAGCATAATAATCTCCAGGTCCATCCATGCTGAAGATTTCCTTTTTATTTATGGCCCAGTAGTATTCCATTGTGTAAATCTACCACAGCTACTGATGGGCATTTGGGCTGTCTCCAGATCTTGGCTATTGTAAATAATGCTGCAATGAACAAAGGGGTGCCTATATTCTTTTGAATTTGTGTTTTTGATTTCTTAGGATATATTCCCAGAAGTGGAATCGCTGGGTCAAGAAGGCAGTCCCATTTTTAATTTTTTGAGGAATCTCGATACTGTTTTGTATAGTGGCCACACCAGTCTGCATTCCCACCGTCAGTACACAAGGGTTCCCCTCTCTCCACATCTTCGTCAGCAGCTGTTGATTTATTGATGATAGCCATTCTGACTGATACGAGGTGATATCTCACTGTGGTTTTAATTTGCATCTCTCTGATGATTAATTGTATTGGAGCATTTTTCATATGTCTATTGGTTATCCATATGTCCTCTTTGGAGAAGTGCCTATTCAGGTCCTTTGCCCATTTTTTAACTCAATTGTTTGTCTTCCTTTTGTTAAGTTGTATGAGTTCCTTATAAATTTTGGATATTAAACCTTTATCAGATGTATCATTGCCAAATATGTTCTCCCATGCAGTGGGCTTCCTTTTCATTTTGTTGATGGTTTCTTTTGCTGTGCAGAAGCTTTTTAGTTTGATGTAGTCCCATTTATTTATTTTTCCTTTGCTTCCCTTGCCTGAGGAGATACAACAGCAAACGTATTGCCCTGAGAGATGTCTGAGATTTTACTGCCTATGTTTTCTTCTAGGATTTTTATGGTTTTGAGTCTTATTAATTCATCTTTAATTTATTCTTGTGTATGGTACAAGTTGGTGGTCTAGTTTCATTTTCTTGCATGTACCTGGGAAGACGTGATTTTGTAGTATATTATTAATTTGTTAATATTATGTTATGAAATTTAGGATACATTACAGTAAGCAGCTCTGAATTATATACCAGTATATTGTTCATACAATTCATATAAAATATCTCTTCTATTGGCTTATTATCTCAAGGGTAATTTGGAATCAAAATGTATTTACTATAATTACTTTTTCAAGAGTCAGGACATGTTTCTTCTTTGGGAAAAATTCATATAATTAAAGGTTTTTATAATATTCTCCTTCAACTTATATCTTCTTATATTTTCAGCTGGAAAAATTCTATCTCAAAGAGGATTGTGTGTGTGTGTGTGTGTGTGTGTGTGTGTGTGTGGATAGAATATATTATAATTTATAGTACTATTAATATGTGTGTATGTATATATAATTAAGTTATATAGTATAAATTTCTTGACTTTAAATTCAGTTACTTAACCTGATCTGTCCTCTATGATTACTTTTATATTATGTTTTCTTTTTTGTAGAGGATTTCCAATCTATCAGATAAAATGAATAAAGTGAAATATATAACTTAAATCCTTACTGCATCTTCACTGAAGACTCATGACGCTTTGCTTTACCTATGAGGTAGGGGGCCTAATTCCTAGGCCAGAACAGATTGAAGGTACATAATGATATAGAAAGGTTTTTTAAAAAACATTTCCTGCTAGTTAGATACCCAATAATGATCACCATTTCCCTCTGTTTTATACATCTTACATCTCCCACTCAACATCATCTTATTCACTTGAGATACCTCCAGGTTAATTGAGGCATAACTTATTTTTTATCTCTGTACTGCAGGCAAAGGCTTCAAGGTCAAGAAATTAAAAACATCTGTTCAGGGTCACCTCTGCCACTTTTCCCAGGCAGAGGAAGCTTTAGAATTTACTGTTCAGTGACTGAGAATAAGTAACACATAACAGGTTTTCTTCTTTTAATTGGCTAAGGAGGCATTTAAAAAGTAACCTTTAATTTTAGAATAGTTTTAGATTTACACAAAAACTACAAAGACGATATAAAGGGATCCCATACATCTTACACCCATTTTCCCTTATTATTACCAGCTTACATTAGTGTGGTACCCTTGTCACAATTAATGATCCAATGTTGATACATTATTATTAAACAAAGTCCATAAAAAAGTCTTTCTTCTGTTCCAGGATTTCATCCAAGCCACCACATTACATTTAGCAGTGATCTATTCTTAGGCTTCTCTTGGCTGTAACAGTGTCCAACACTAACCTTGCTTTGAGAAGACCTTGACAATTGTGAGGAGTATCAATCAGGTATTATATATGATGCTACTGCCTTATGGAATTTTTTGAATTTCTCCTCTATAAAGCTACTCTTTTATTCCCCTTTGCATAATGTAAACTTTGGAAATAAGTTACTATGAACAGCCCACAAATGAAGTGAGGAGTTATGCTTCCCTTACTTGAAAGCAGAGAACCTATGTAAATTGTTTAAAATTATTTTACAGGGGAGATTTATCTATTCTCTTCCACTTGTTTATCCAATATTTTATACATATTAGTAAGGAATTATGAAGATTTATATATATATATACATATGATTATAAATTGGTGATATGTTATTTATTTTGTTGAATATAAGTTCTAGCTTTGGAACTGGAAGCTCTTTCAACTGTATCCTTAGTTCTTTTGACCTGCCCCTTCAATGTGGGTTGAGTGCTTCCTCACTTTGTTATACAACAACATGTCCCAAGTTGGTCTTGTATATTTCTTGCACAAGTCCAAGAATCACCCATTTTTCTAAGTAGATCTTTTTATTAAAAAATGCTATTAGGCACCAGATCTGGGAGCCAGGTGTGCTCATTGTTTCAGGGAAATGTTGTTTCTAGGGCCTTTCAGCTGACAGGAAATATATTTGTATATACTAACCTGTGCATATGAACATCCCTATAAATATTTCTATATGCAACCATCTGTATTTATATTATTATAAACCTGAATTCATGTTTTCAGAAGTAATTTTAATGTGAACCCCTCTGCTCTATTGCATACGTTTACATTTAAAAATTATGGTAAAATAAAGCCATAAAATATCTGGATACTCTTTTTTTTTTTTTAGATTCACTACAAAATTTTTAAATTAAGTAATAGGCAATAAAGAAAACTAAGTCTAATTAGTAAGCACTTGTACGAGTGAACTTTAAGAAGAAAAATGATATAGTATTCAAATCAAAGTTGCTTTATCTAAATCAAAAACAGTGATGAAAAGTTTTAATTTTGTAAATAGGAGTTTTGTGGTTCACAATGGAATACTGAATGGGCAAGAAAATGGATTTTAGAGGAAACCTTATCAATGTCATAAAAATGAATGAAGTAAAAGTTACCCTTATTCTAAATAACACTATTAAAACACAATTTTAAAAATATTTATGAAGCTTAAGGTAAAATTATGTCAGAAGAATAGTGTGTATACTAAAAACAACATAAGAAATAAAATGAGTGTATCCTTTTTCTGTACTTTTTTTTTTTTTTAATAAAATGCACCCTCATTGGTTTGGCTCAGTGGATAGAGCATTGGCCTGTGGACTGATGGGTCCACAGGTTCAATTCCAGTGAAGGGCTTGTACCTTGGTTGCAGGCTCCTCTAGGGCCTGGGCCCTGGTTGGGGCTTATGCAGGAGGCAACCAATCAATGTTTCTCTCACATCAATGTTTTGTCTTTCCCTCTCTCTTCCACCCTCCTAAAAATCAATGGAAAAATATCCTCGGGTGAGGATTAAAAAAATAATAATAAAATAAAACTGTCAGTTCTCTCACACATATATTTAATGTCTCACTATTACTCAGAGAAATATACAATGTAGTTCTAGGTATTTTAAAGTGATAGTTGTTGAGGAGAAAACAGTTGTTTAGGAGTATATGAACAACCGAATAATTTTGAAATATATACTTTTATTAGAGTATCTGTGCTCAACAACAAAGGTGAAATTCAAGAGCGTGTTGAAGGAAACTCTGTCTTTTTGGATTCTTCTAAAGGTAAATAAATGACTTTTCTCTTAGGAGTAGTTATATTTTATTGTATAAGCAGATGGTATTGTGTGTCATAAAATAAGGTAGAAGCACATGGTTTACATCAGATGGAGGCTGATTCTTACAAACATTTCCTCACAACCAGAGCTTGGAACACCCAAGCTTTGGGGATCTTGTGCATGATGGGACTTAGGCCGTGTTCCAGAGGGGGACCGAAAGGCAATGGTCCTCTCTCAGCAACAGGAAGACAGGTATATAGCAGATAGCTCCATTTTTATGTTCTAAAAACTAAAGCCTTTCTTATTAGCATGTTGTTGTTTATGATTTTACTACTCATGAGATTGGATTTAGAGCTTGAAAATTAATTTTAAAAACAGCTTCCTAACATTAGGTGGAACCTCAATTTTTGTTTTTGCATTTGTTTGTTGATTCTTTTGTTTCGTTGGTAATGAAGACTCAGATGATCTCATCGGACGCCTTTTCAGCTTTGAGTTTAATACCGAGAGTATTAGACTACCAATCATGGCCAGTTAATGGGGTTTAGTGTTGTGAAACAAAATAAATTCTATGATTAACACAATGGCTATAAAAATCTCTAGGCTGCTGGTTCTGCACCATGAACTTATACTGATATTAGACTTCAGGTTTATATTCTGAGGTCACCGTTTTGACTTTATGTCTCTTGGGACAAATGTTCTTGCGTGACCTTTAATTATTGCACTGCCAGTGGGACCTAGGAAACAGACATCATTAGAGTCTTGCCCAGATAATTAAGAAATAAGTTCAGAGGAATAATTGCTCCATCATTATTTCTCTTTACCTTCAGACAAATTAGATTTTGTTTTTTTACAATTGAGTTGACCATATGTTCAAATCTATGCAATTAAAAATGCATTATTTCAATTTAAAAATGTATATATACACAAACAATGGTTATTTCCATATGGGGTGAAGGTGGAGTTTAAGTCAGTTTTAGATCAGTGTTAAGGATCTATTTTGCACTAATCTCCTGGGATTTATGACTATTTTAGTAAATAGAGACAACATGGAATGAAGAAGACCATGGTTTTACCAGTAAAATGTGGCTCAAGGGGGAAAAATTGGGGGACATCTGTAATAGTGTGAACAATAAAAAAATGTGGCTCTGATTGCTTTTGACATTTTAAATAAAGTTTTTCTGTTATCCTGCTGCTTCCTTAACAGATTCATAGCAATGAATCAAGAAGTTACAGAAAAGAATTTGAAGTGAGTTTACGTGGCCTTTGTCCTAGCAAGAGTCCGAAAGCAAAGTCTACGCTGTGGGAGATTCTAGTAGACATTAGAGTGTAGCACGAGGCAACTCCATCTAAAGCACCTAGCGTTAAGACCTTTCCTTGATGTAGGTTTTAAGACTTTTATAGTTGTTCAAACCTCTGCACTGTTAAGCATACTGACTGTGAGAACATATTTCTTCCTGAGGCATTTCCACAAGAGCTCACATACACTGCATCATGCCAGTAGCTCTTCCTGGCTTTAGACCGCAACAGCATGGACAAGAGTCAGCTGACACAGTCTCAGCTAGTATCTCCAGAAGTTCCTCTTTCACCTCCAGAGTCTCCTGGTTTCTTACCCAAGACTCAAAACTCCACTGCTAACTGCAAGTCTGGAGTCAGATTAGAATTTAAGGAGGGAAAAATAATTTTAAAAATCTGTTTTCATCTTTTTGTTGTCTTCACAGGAGAGAAAATGGCAAGAGTATATGTGTTTGAAGTGTTATGAACATAAAGAAGTAGAATGAGATGAATGAAAAATTGGAAGAGAGGCAAGATCTTGCCTTCTTCCAGCATTTTGCAATGAGTGTTTGTTAGTCCATGACATGGGTTAAAATGGTGAAAATGCAGATGTACAAATATCCAAATACATATTGCCAAAGCTAATCAAGCATTTACATAATATATTTTATTGAGTATCTACTAAAAAGGTTTATATATATGTAGAGTTATTTCAGCTAGTTTCCCCAGAAATATATAAACGTAATTGACATTAATAAGAGAAGTTTTAAGTAAGAGTTGGATATTCGTGATTGCTAACTACTGTGTAAATCACCAGAATACTTCATTATCAAAAGAGAAAGTAAAACTCCATATTGATGGCTCGTAAGAAATTTTAGAAAATTTTATTTCATCAGTAAGGAGAACAGGAAGAAATATTGGGCAACTCAAAGTAGATAGATGAGAATAAAGGATTAATATAAGGGTTTGATGATTAAGGTTACCTTAGGGAATTGGCTGTGAGATATAGAGCTAACTTTTCAGTTACAGTTTTAAGAGGTTTGCATATAGTAAGTCATATAATCCTGGCATAGCCTTATAAGTGCTCTTCTATTTTATAAAATTTAATAACTATTTTAAGGTTGGTATGAATAGGCCCTAACATAATGCCTAACATATAGTAGATGCTCAGTAAATATGATTAAATAAGTGACAGAATGTTAGACACATGAATGATTACAAGACAACTCCAAGTTCTTAATCTTGGGGAACTAGGAGAGTAGCAGTGTTACCAATAGAAAGACTGAAAAAAGTTAAAAACTAGCAAATTGATAAACTTGGTATTATACATTATTAATCTAAAAAAACAGAGTGTAAAGAAAAACAAATGTGAGCAGAGTTTTATATTTTAATTCTTTTAGTTCTCAGTGACATCTCATAAAGTGTTAAATATCCCTCATAGCTAAGGAGCTCGGGGCATATGCTGTTACTGGGATTGCTTTTTTCTCATCTTCAGAGACATATCTTCTCTTCATAATCTTTTATTTTTTATTACAGATTTAATTTAATCTGTACATTGTAATGTTTATGGTGGATAGAACATATACAGAAAAGTCAAAATTTATAAAAGTGCAAGGTATCAGTTTAAATGTGACATGAAAGCTAAAGAAATATTTAATTATACATGGATAATAGCCATTTCCATTGACTTCTTTTGGAAGGTTGCAGAGGGAACTTGAAGTGTTTTGCAGTGCTGCAAAGATTATGATAACCAAATCAGTAGAGGAGCAATAAAATAGCTAAAGCAGGAGGGAAAAGATAAGGATTATTGAAGGGAAGACATGAGCATACAGGAGAAAATTCCCTTAGCAATGAGCTGTCTCTATTTAATTCCACTCTTTTTCTAAATTGTCCTGAATTATTTATATATTGAATAATTAGAGCCAAATCATTAGCTGTTTGATAGAAGTCCATTATAAATTTGTAAATAATAAAAACTTATAAAATATGATGAGACAAGAAGGCAGTTATTAATTCTGCCAGCAATACCAGCTTAAAAAATGTTTCCATTACAATGAGTATGAAATAGAAACTAGTCTATTTTTCTTAATAAAAAAGACTTAAATGTGTTTGCTAATTAATATACTTTGACTAAGCTTCACAGTTTCTGTGCCAGATTCATTATTACCTTAATCATTTCAGGTTCTACTATAATTAAAATGTAGATCATGACTATTGGCAGATGAAGATTATGAATGGTGAGAAAAACTAATTGTTTCTCCAGCAAATATAAGGAGGTGTACAGTACATCTAATTAGAATAGCAAATTGATTGATCAACTATACAGTATATTAATTTTGGTAATGAACACAAGATTTCATTATTTCAATATTAGTTAATGGGTGAAAAAGCAAATGTGTAGGAAGGGAGTTTTAAAGCAGTACTTGTCAACCAAGGGCAAGTTTACACCCAAGGACCTTTGCCAACATCTAGAGACATCCTATATAATGAAAGGCTAATATGCTAAGTGTCCAATCAGCCAGTTGGCTATTCAACCAATCAAAGCATAATATGCTAATGATATGCTAAGGCTGCTCTACCACTTGCTATGATGTGCACTGACCACCAGGGGCAGACAGTCGACCGGTCGACCAGTCACTATGTTGTGCACTGACCACCAGGGGGGAAGATGCTCTGACTGCTAAGTAACCTTGCTGTTGGGGTCTGGCTGATCAGGACTGAGCAAGATGGGCCAGACACGCCCTGAAGCCCTCCCACAGTCCCTCCCCACCAGGGGGCAGATGCAGCGAGCCAAGCAGTAAGGAGCAGTGAGCAGGCAGGCAGTAAGGAGCAAGGGATCCTGGACTGCAAGAGGGATGTCCGACAGATAGGTTAGCTATGTTCCGGGGTCTGGTCGATTGGGACTGAGTGAGACGGGACAGACACATCCTGGAGCCCTCCCATGGCCCCTCCCCATCAGGGGGAAGACACGGTGAGCCAAGCAGTAAGGAGCAATGAGCAGGCAGTCGGACATCCCCTGAAGGGTTCCAGACTGCGAGAGGGCGCAGGCCGGGCTGAGGGACCCCCCCCCCCCCCAATGCACAAATTTCGTGCACCAGGCCTCTAGTTTTTTATAATTGTCACAATTCGGGGAATGTGTGTTGCTACTGGTATCTAGTAGGTATAAAAATGCACAGAGCAGCCTTCTTAAGAAGGAATTATCCAGTCCAAAATGTCAATAGGGGGTTAAACAACTCTGATTTCCAGCATGTATTTCTTATGCTTATTTGTCATTTAATTTTCCTTATTTGGGATCATTTATGTATTACCATGGATTTCAGATTATATCTAATAACTCTTAAGTCACACAAGCAAGATCATCCTTACAGGTCTTAATGATCATAAAATGGTGACCACAGTGACTTAATGTCCAAAATATTTTTCTTAAAGGTGAATCGCCATTAGTTTCATGCATTTTCTCCATTTCATGCTTAAAATAAGATAGGATGGTGTCTGGGACAGATACATACATGTTGTGAGGATAACCTATATCTTCATGTCCTTGAGCAGCAACTGTGCATTCACTATCCTAATTGGAAAACTCAAATATGAAACTGTTTATTCATTGTTATTTTAATTGACAGCTATAGGTCTAAATATTCCTCCACAATATGCATGTAGTTTACTAATGATGTTTTCTGCATGTAGCTCAAACTAAAAAAGGGGGGAAAAGCATCTTCCTGTCTTTTTTTTACTGACACTTTTTTTTTTACTTTAACACTGTTTATTTATGAATCTGTTAAATTCTGTCCACCTCTATGGCCACTGTGCAATGTCTTCCCAACCAGGCTTGTTTCATCTAGAGCCTTCCTTCAATCCATGTGATACATAGCATTTACAACGACCTTTAAAAATACTTCTCTATGCTACTCTCTGCTTAAACTCACCAAGTGAGTACAATTTTATCCCATTGTACCTGGAATAAAATTCAAGATACTTGAAATGACCAACAGTGTCCCTATTAGATTACCTGGTCTCTACTTCTCTAGCACTATTTTGTTTCAAGCTCCTTCTCTGATTATGTTATAATGACACCAACTTTGCTCTTCCTTTCTTAGAGACTCTGAATATGCTGAGTCAGCTCCATAGATAGCTCCTCTTCATCATTATGATCTCTGTCTAGATGTCATTTCCTCATGCAAACCTTCCCTGACTTTGCTCACTTAAAATTAGGGGCCCCAGCTTTAATCTCTGAGGTGTTATTTACAGCACAGAGTATGTGATTATCGATCTATTTAATAAGTGTTTGAATATTATACCTCTCCAACTAGAGACTGTAAACTCATCAAGGCTCCAATATTATGTTAATACTAGAGGCCGAGTACACAAAATTCATGCACTGAGGGGAGGTCCCTCAGCCCAGCCGGCACCCTCTTGCAGTCCGGGACCCCTCGGGGGAAGTCCGACTGTCGGCTTAGGACCAATCCCCCTATTGTAAACATTATTGCCCTAAATAAGGAGCTGTCAAAGCATAAATCATGCCTACTCTTAGCCAGAGACTGCCAATTGAGATGTATACTATCTCAAATAATCACTAGTTAATCTGCCTACAGTATTAAAATGGTTAGTGAGGAAACATACCTAGTCATTCTAACAAGATACATTATAAAGCCCTCACTGGTTTGCCTCAGTGGATAGAGCTTCAGATAGCAGACTGAAGGGTGTAGGGTTTGATTCCCGACAAGAGCACATACCTCAGTTGCAGGCTCTATCCCTGAGTCTGGAACCACTGATATTTCTGTGTGTCTCTCCCCCCCCACCTTCCACTCTCTCTAAAAATCAATGGAAAAAATATCCTCAGGTGAGGATTAACAACTATAACAAAAAGAGACATTATAAAGATTTCACACAACTAGACTGAGCTAGAACTAATCAATGAGAAATATAACAGTGGGAATACACTATGTTATTTGGGGAATTTTGTGGGACTTCATCAAAGTAATAATTCACATTGATCTATGGTTTCTGTTCTATATTTACAGAACTGGTTACTTTGAATCTTATGCTCATCATTTTATTATATTTTGCCCTTGAAAACTGCCTCAATTAAATCTTACTTTTAATTAAACAATAATCTAATCTGTCTCAATTGTTTAATGCATTGGGAATAGAATTTACTAAAGAAAGAACTTTCATATAGTTATAATATTACAGCAGTCATGGGTTTGTCAGTTATTTTGAAGAAAGGAACTGCTATCATGGGTTCATAAGAGATATGCCCCCAAGTTTCACCAATCCCTAATTTTTCTTATTACAAAAAGAAACAAAAATGAAAACATTGATAGCTGGGCAACATCTAGGAGTAAATAATAGCAAGAACAGAAACTGAGTTTGAAATACATATGTTATTTGTTATGTTGATTTATTCACAGTTTAAGGTCTAGCTACCTTATATCAGCCTACTATGGCCATAACTCAAAATCTATTTTTAACAAATTGATAAATTTACTATCATGCTCTTCCGGATGACTTATGCATAGCTTATGAATGCCAAGGGTCATCTCTATGGCTATTTAGAGCAATGCTATGGTCCTAGAAGTCATCAAGTTCAGATACAGGGAGGGCCTGCATAGCAATTGCTAAGGATTTATTCCTCTTTAATCCCATTTTTGTTGTTTGTTTGTTTCCTGAAGATATGCCACAGTGCTTCCTTCTGGCTCTATCTGCCATGAATTATTTCCTGTGACCTTTTGGCAAGCTAGAAAGAAAGAAGACAAATGATTCTCCTATTGCACCCTGACCCCATGCCATATACACACCTGTTGTTGATAGGCATCTCTCTTTGACAGAGGTGATCTATTTTTTTTTGCTCTTCCCCAATCCCTTATGCTATCCATGTGAGAAAGTAGATGTAGTGTATGGGACAAAGTTTATAAATTTATGTTGCATGCCAGACCCACTGCAAACTGGGTTCTGATTATTTTTCCAGTTTTGTCCTCCTCCACTCTCTAAATTCCATTTTATGTTCTAGTAATATTGGTCCATCTTGTTGATTTGTAACCTGTTATCTTACTGTGCCTTAAGCATTCTTGCCAAGACTTTCATTCTTTTCTTTTCTTTCTTTTTCAATTGGTTAATTCCTATTCACCCTTTGTGATTCAGCTCAGGCATTACTGTTTCCCTTGAAAACCATCCCTAATTACTTGTAACGGTGTGAAACAACTTTTCTGCAAATATCTAGCACCCTGTGTAAATAAATCACTGAAATTTGCACACTGAATTGGCATTTTTAGTTTACACATCTGCTCTTTTCTTTGGATGGTATACTATTCAAGGCCATGACCTACCATACTGCATGGAAGTAAGTATTCACTGGCTTGACAAAAGGAAACCCTGTGTTTTCTATTTTTTAAGTTAATCACAAAGGTATTAGCACAAAATTACACCTAAAACAATAAGAGAGATTACCTGGAAGTAAACTCTAAAATGCACCGAACTACAACTTACTATTAGGATAAATAAACCTTCCTTGCCTTCAGTGGGGGGCCCTGTTTTCCTATTTTTATACATCAATATATAATATTAATCATCATCATCATCATCATAATAAATTGGTTTGGGATGCCACTCTCAAATCCTACAAGACACATAATTGGTTTTGTATAACATTTGAAGTTTTAAGATGATTTGTAGGGATAAATTAAATAGGCTTGACCATAGTAATATACTATGATTATTGAAGTAGCCTACATGTATGTTATATATGAATTTTCTGTTTATTAGTTTTGCATTCTTGAAATAAAACTATACTGCAATAACGACTCATTAACTTTTTCAATATATTATCTTTTTATTTTAAAAGTCATCTTACAAAATGCAGAAAATCTGCTGTGGTGTGATTATATGGGTTTCACTTAATGTTTTGAATAATTTTACCATTTGCAATTCGATTCAAGAAAAATGAGAATAGTCTACCATATGGATTAGAACTGAGACTTTAATGGAAACAGAAGAAGGAAAAGCTGGAAGTACGTATCCATGTTTCCTCAGCACATGGTGCCTGACAGAATCCCTTCGCAAATCAAAGATATGGGATTCACTCACACGGTCTCAGATGGAAAGGGAGAATGCTGTCCATGATAAAACAAATGAAGAAACAAACATTGGCTATTTCATTGTCCCAATTTGTAGATTATCTACTGAAAATAAAATTTAATTTTTCTTCTGATTTAATGATTTACTCTAATTTTTCTATGAGGAATCTTTATAAGCAGTTAAAAAGATAGATATTTCTACAGGTCTTATAGCAATCACATTTGGTCCACTTATTCCTGTTAGGACATCCCCATACAGACTACCAACATGAAAAGTAAATGGTGGTACGCAGGGAGGCTAAATAGCCATCGCAGATGGTGGATGAAGAAAAATTGAATTTATTTAAGGAAAGAGGATGGGGGATGGAATATCCAAAGGGAAGGACTGCACAGCACCGAGCCAAGGGGGCATTGAGTTGATGATGGCAGCACCCAGGAGCGGGAGTTTCATCCTTATAGGCAGTCACTGGTGAAAGCTCTTATGGCTGAGCTGCTGGGCTTGAAATGCAGAGGGAATGTGGATGTGCGATCACATGTTTTTTAGGAAAGTTTTAATTCCTTGTCTGGCCTGATTCCTGGGGTCCAGCAAGTGTTCCTGGTCTTTGTTCTCCTGTGGTGGGAAGCCATTAAGGATTATAGTATTGCCCTATAGTCCTAACAATTTCCACTCTCCACTAGGATTCAAGGAAGCCATCCTTTTCAATTCTTTTAGCTACTATTTTCATGTTTTAAAATTAATCAGTGCAATTGAATTATTCAACAAATATTTCATGTCTTCAGTGTGCTAGATACTTGGAACAAATCAGCAAACACATAAACAAAGACACCTGCCCTCACAGAGCTTGTAATCTAAAGGGCCACAAAACAAAAGATTTAGTAAATTGATAGGTCATAGTTAATGGCTTATAGAAGAGAATGATGGCTGTGGAAAAAGAAGTGTAGAGCTAAGTGGGTGGGGAGTGCTGAAGGAAAAAGCAGTCTGCAATATGAATACAAGTGATCAGGGTAACCTTTCAGAGCATATGACATTTGAGCAGGCCTTGAAGGAGGTGAGGGAGTTGCTATTTGAACGTGCAGAGCTCTTCCTGTACTCAGTGCATTTGCTATTTTTATTCTCTGCTTTTCCTATTTTAGATTTTCTTAAAATATCTGTCAGTCCTTAAAGATTCATTTGAATTTAAGAGTGAGGGACTGAAAGCATTTCATATGCTCTGTGGACATGGGTAGGGCTTGCTGATTGGTAGAATTAATTTTAGTGTGATAAAGCAGCAAGTCACCATTTCTATTGGGAAGCCCCAAATATCAGTATTTGATTTATTTTTTGTAGGGCAGTTCAGTTTCTTTAGAGGAAAAAAAAATCTCTATGTATATATTCCCTGTTCTTGGAGCATAAGCATGACTGTTGGCTTTCTCATAGACACAGGAACAGAGCTGAGGGCCTCACTGTTAATTTACAAACTTTTATTTAATCTACACCCTTCAATATTCCTGGTGTCCTTACATCCAGGGACTTGCTCAGTGATTTTCCATGAGGGGAGGAGAGATCCACTGTAACCTATAGATCTGGGTTGGAATCTTCACTTGGCTGCATGGGAGAAGGTTTTATATTCTAGGAATCTAACTGTCCCTTTAAAAGGTATGTCCACTAGTTCCCATATTTTCAGTCCCATGCTTTACTCCTACCTTCCAGGGTCTCTGGGCCCTTCAATTCCTGAGCCTTTCTGGCAATCTGCTTGCAAATCAATTTGCTTTTCTTCTGCCCCTACTCTCCCTGCACATTTCATATTCTTTTGTTTTACTAATTCAGTTGACATATCTCAGACCGCTTTCCATCTTTCAAAATTGTGTTCATATCTTGTGCAGCTGCAGTTTCATTTTCTATTCTGTTGTTATAGATGTTCACATATTAAAAATTATTTTACAGCAATATCTGCAGGGTTCCCTGATGGGGCAGCAATAGATGTGTGTTCAACCTGCCATGTTCAACCAGAAGTCAGTACAATTCAATTAAATAAATATTTACATGGGCTCTATTTAGTGTGAGGCACTGTGCAAGGTGTTATTGGTAATACATAAATTATTAAGACAGGACTTGTATGCTGCAAAGGTTCAGAACTTAGTGTGGGAGAAACCCACACTCTTCACAGCGCTAACTCATATCAGATTAATAAATACCATGTATTGGTTTGAATCATACCCTCTAAAACTCAAATCCACTCAGAACTTTAGGATAGGGCCTTATTCGGCCTTTGCAGATTTGTCAAGTTAAGATGAGGTCTGTTAGGTCTGATCGAATAATTGAATCTCTACTCTCTCCCCTGAGACTGACCTTTAGACCACGTCACAACCAACATTCCCTTTTGCTTAGACTACGTTCCACTTGCTAAGCCATTATCCTTCCCCTGTGGACCTTCCTAGGATCTGGACCTTCCCAGAGAATTCTCTGCCCAGAAAAAGCCCACCTAGAGGCCTTTAACTCTCCCTCCTTGGGAGCTGGTGCCATTTGGGGCTCAGTCCATCTGGTTTTCCAGATGAACTAATACATTTATAATTCTTTATGCCTTTTGGCCTCATGTGTTCCTCCTTTGGCAACCCTAACAAGGTCCTAATGGGTGAGAATGAGCCCTAAATCCAAAAACCTGTCTTTGTAAGAGAAAGTAGAGGGAGACTTGGCTATAGAGACATATAGGAGATACAGGGAAAAGCTATATGATGATGAAGTCAGAGATTGGAGTGATACAGCTACAAAACAAAGAACTTTTAGGCCACCGGAGGCTGGAGGGGCAAGGAAGGATGCTTCTCTAGAGCCTTCAGAGGGCATATGGCCCTGCTGAGACCTGATTTCATATTTCTAGTCTCCAGAATGTGAATCAGTTTCTGTTGTTTTAGGCCACTCAGTTTGTGGTACTTTGTTAAGGCAGCCCTAGGGAACTAGCACATCATAACAGTACAAAGTATAACAGGAGAAGACAGGCAGTACACAGCTCACCACACACACGTCAGAAGGATAAACACCTCTGCATTTACTTTTGGTCAATTGGAAGTTCTACAAGTGAAAATGTGTTTGCATGGAATAGACTGAGGACTCTCAGAAGGAAGTGGGGAAGAGGTGCTAGAATAGATTAACCCAATAATTTATATGCATAACCCATGGACACAGGCAATAGTTCAATAATTTGGTGAAGGCCTGGGGGTTGGTGGTGGAGGGGGTTAATGGGGTGGAGGAGAGGAACATCTGTAATACTTTCAACAATAAAGGTAAATTTTTAAAAATGTGTTTGACATTATTGAACTATATGCAGAAGTCCTTGATTATTTAAGGTCTGATTTTTCAGTGATAATTGCTAAAATGAGGGTTTGAACACATTTACACATTTACATTTTTATAATCACATCTTTTCTCAAAAAGTCGCAGATACCTTCTGAATATATTTGAGAAAATAAAAGCACATATTTAACATCATGTAATCATTATTTCTGAAAGAAAGTTGAGTGCCATTACAAGGCATTCTTGGCTCATGAATTTTCTACATATCAATAGATATGGCCTCATTATATTTTTGGCTGACTTTCTAACTTCATTAACATTGAGGGTAACTTCTAAAGAAGTACCCTATTTTACCATTATAACCCAAATTGTCACCATGATTATCTCAGCTAACGCGAGAGTAATGGTTTTTGGCATATATATTTGAATGTCTTGGAAGCGCAGATGAATGTTTAAGAAATTGAAGTCTAGAAAGAGACAAATCTTGTTTGACAAGTTCTAAAGACATTACAAATAAAATGAAAAGTGTTGGTGATGTAAGATGCAAATTGTTAACATTTATTGAGCAATTACGTATGAATTAACCAACCCATCAACATGAATTGATGCTCCTGAGACATTTCAAGTAAGCTTTGCAATCTAATTTAAAAAATTTAACCAAAACCTTTAGGGAAGATAAACCAGAGAAAACAGCTATGGTTGCAAGCACATGGCAGTTAGCTGAAAATTGTTTATGTAGAGAGAAAAACGACTTCATTCATCACTTGTAAGACCAAACATTTCAACTTGAGTGACTCACAATATATAACACAACAGTTCGGTTCAGTTTTTCTTTTGGAAGCTAAGTGCATGACTAACAATTATTTTTCTCAAGCTTTGAAAGTGAAAAGATGTTTTGTTTCCTTATTTTCTTCTAAAGTCCTATAGCCTCATCCAAAACTAAATTTTAGCTGACCTCCAGCCTATGCTTCCTCCTATATTCTCTGTATTAGCAAACTGAAATATGCAACTGCCAAGACAGAAGACAAGAAGTCCTCCTTGGCGATCATTCATTCCTAACATCCAATCAGTTGCTGAGTCTGTAAACCACTAACTCCAAGCCTTTGCCTGCTCTCCATTCTCACCACCAGTGCTCCAAGAAGGATTCCATGACTTCTTGACAAAATGATCCCTGCAGTCTCCCCAGCACTCTCTCCTGGCAATTGCCTGCACTGCTGTGGATGGGATCGTTCTGAATTACAAATTGGTTCAAGTTAAATCTTGATTAAAGTCTTTCAATGCTCCTGGTAACTTTCAGAATAAAATTCTCACTCCTTCCCTTAGCACAAAAAGCCCTTTATGATCCATCACTTGTGACTAGTTCAGCATCATTGACCAAAACCTCATCACACTCTCTGTTTACTCTCATTGCACTGAACCAACAGATGAAAACCTGGGGCACATTCTGTTTGTCTGCAACGTACCTTTAACCAGGCTCTCCCCTTAAACAGGGGCTATCCCTCCTTCCGTTTATGATAAGCTGGTGATAAGTGAGCCTGCAAAACTCCATTCAAATGTTATTTCCTTGGTGGTTTTGTTAGCTGTCTGGTTTTATTCTAGCTAAGTATATAGTTTAATCTTTGAGCTTTCAGCCTAGGAACACATGAAGGAAATTGTAAATTTATGACTAGGGTGTCTTTAAGTAAATTTTACTCTTACCATATACTATAGTCTAACTTGTGTTAGATTATTTTTAACGCAATCCTTGAAGCCTAGTAGCTAAGAATAGTGT
Source organism: Myotis daubentonii (assembly GCF_963259705.1). Lineage (NCBI taxonomy): Eukaryota > Metazoa > Chordata > Mammalia > Chiroptera > Vespertilionidae > Myotis > Myotis daubentonii. The sequence goes on along the minus strand of NC_081850.1, from coordinate 29,599,079 downwards.
TTAAGAGCACAGTCTCTGGAATCAGACATCCTGTATTCAAATTCTAGCACTACCATTTGCAAGCTGTGTGATTTTGGGCAAATACTTCTCTAAGCATGAGATTGTATAAAATAATACCACTAACTGATGGCACAAAACCCATATTCATTTTCAGGTCATTCATGATTTCATGATGTAAATCCTAGAACTGTATTTGAAAGGGAATAGGTTCATATGTACATATAGTCAGTCCAGAGCTGAAGTGATGAGAATGGAGAGAATATTGCTGTGATATGTTACAGAGGTGCTACAACAATCTTTGGATGGCAAAAATATAATAAGACTCAGCACCATCAAATGTTACCCTGCTCATGGAAGCACCATTTCTTGAGAATAAATTATTGGAAAGAGAAATAAGAGCTGGACTTTGTGATGAGATTCTCTTTTTGTAATTCTCCACCTGTCCTCTCCAGGAATAGAGCCAATCTACCAGAAACTGCTATTTGCTACCTAGGGTTGCTAGTTTCTGTCTTAGCTTTATCAGCATAAAGAATCCAAATAATGGATTGAGAGTAGTTTTATCTTCTATCTAGCTTCACCGGATTAAAATACACATGTAATTAGAAATTTATTTTTGTAGATTAAAGAGTACTTAAAATGGATATTTTGATGCCATTTAAAACACAATGTACTCTACAAATGAAATAATAGTTTTGTGTTGAAATTTTTATTACATGAATTCATTTAAACTACAAAATTCTTAAAAATTGTGAAACATGCTGGGTTAATTAGCATTAGAGAGCAAAAATATCATCAGATGTTATTTAAAGTAGAATCTTGAAACCATTTTAGTGAAATTAATCTACTAGCACATTTTCTATAAATATCATGTAATAGTATGGCATGATATAAGTGATATAAGTTAAGCTGAATCATAAAATAAAGCACCTATTTTTCTTCTTAGCCTTTCTGAAAAACATGAGAAAGGAGTAATTTATCTTAAAGTCTTTTTTTTCTAAATAAAAACATATTTTTTCATGAAGTCCAGGATTTTGAGATGTAGTCCTAGAATGACTCTTCCTACCTGTGTTGTCTGTATCTCTACAGTACTTTTCCATTCTCCCCTCACCCCAAACCCATACAAACACTCAACTTTCCCAAGAGGTGTAGATGAATAATCAAGAAACAATTTTTTATATTGCTGCTTTTAAAAAAAAATACAGAATCTCAGCCTTGAGGAGCATGTCACAAGCCAATATTAGGTGGTAGCAATAAACCAAATGATAGTCGACCGTTAGAATCCTCTACTTCACCTATCGCATATGTCCACGTGTGTGCCTCACAACATATATTCTAATAGTTGTACATCTTGGTTCTGAAGACTCTCCTTGATGGAAATGTAATCAGGCTCCTATGAACCCTCTACTTAACTAGGTCTGGCATGAAGCTTCTGTCTTTGCTTTTATAGAATCCAATGTGAGCAAGAATCCCGCTAAGTCAGGTTTGTGAAAATACCCTTCCCTTGACATCTGAGCATCCTAGACATCTGATCTGATTTCATCTCCCATCACCCTGGCCTGCCTTCAGCAAGAATTCTGTTGAGTATATCTAGCAAGAATCTTCCTTACCCAACTGCTTCCTCTTAGTAATTTTCCACCCATACACCTTCACCCTACTCTTTGGTTTCAAAGCCTCACAGTCCTTGTTGGAGTTGAGTCTACTTTCTCTCCCCTTCTACCAGACATCACTGTAGTAGCTCCCTTAAAATAAAGCATGCCTTACCATCTGTAACAAGTGTCATGAATAATTCTTTTCTTTCACAAACCCTCAGACCAAATATTTCTTCTTTACTGGTCTCATAGAGCAAGAACACATTCTTTGAGGCTAGAGAATCATAGAAAACTTTTAGCACATCAAAAACTTTTAGCGCATCTGAAAGAATATAATCCACAACAGAGTGGAATCTGACACTCCATATTGTACATACTGTTTCATAAAAATTTGACAAAGAATCTTTGAAGACAAAACATGGCACGAAGTTATTCAGTTCATCTACCCTCTCCTCTGTACTGCCACATTATCGTACATAGTAAGTGATCAAAATATTGATCTAATGAACTTCAGGAGTACATTTGTAAAATGTAGAGTTTCCCAACATATTCCTTTTCTCCAATCTGGAAATAATAGTTTCTATTCTGAACCAAGCTTAAATGTAATATGGAGTTATTTAACTAGGAAACTGCCTGCTTGTGAGGGATCATGGATTTCCCCCTTACAACGGTGTGACGATGTTTTCCTTCATTCTACATGGGATAAAATTTAGCATCATATCATGGGATTGGATGCTTATCGGAAAACTTTCTCCATGATCATAGCACTCTGCAAAGTGCTTGGGAAAATAAAAGGTTATTCGGGAAAGAAGCTCTCATCCAGATTCCCTGTAGGCCTCACTTCTGCAGACCTGGAAACATCGAGGTTACTTCACACAGGTGGTTACTGTTTTGGTTCTGCTGATGTGTGTGAAGTGGTGCTTGGAGAGAAAGTAGAAGGGCAGAGAAAGCATCCAGGGATTTAATGACAAAGCATGGTGGGATGTGCCAGGGAGAGGGCGGGTTTCTAAACAGCATGACTGCAAACGCATACCTTGCAGAACTGAGACCTTTATCTCGTTTCCACACCTGCCCTATCACCAAGCTGCAGACTCTCAGCACGAAGCCTTGCAAGTTGCTTCTTTCCTTGCTCTTTACCCCTTCTCCCTCCTCTGGCCTGGAAGTATCTGCAAGTGAAATGTGCTGAAGGTAATGGATACTCTGTGCATCAACTTCCTTTAATAGAAATAACAATCCTGTTTCGACAACCAGATCTTTGGTTGAAAAGGCAGGAAAAAAGCCCTAATTTGAAGTCCATTTAATGACCACTTATTGCATACCTACTATGTGTAAAGAACATGGTATCACATTGATTTCTGGGTGGTAGGCCCATGTTTGATAGAAAAATGAATAATCATCAAATGAGGCAAGTACTTTAGTAACCTAAACAAATAAATGTTAGTACTATTCGAACCCTTGTCTATTGAGTGCAAGCATTTACAGGGTAAACAGGAAAAGGCAAATGCCAGTAGTTACTAATATTTATTGCATGCTTTAGTTGCTTTCATTAAAATACTTCAATACTATGAAGTGGATATTTTCATTTCCAATTTCAGAGAGAAACGAAAGCTTCAGAGAGACTAAATAACTGGTATAAGGTCACAAAGCCAGGAAGTGGTTGAGCAGGCACTTAATCCCATGTCAAACACTAAATGATTATGTTTCTAAATAACAAAGAATGTATAGAACCTCAGTCAAATATGCACAGCTACCAACATGTTAAATAACAACACGGTTAAATATTAAACAACCTGGGCATATCCCCCAAAGACTTCAAAAACAAGGCACTTGCTCCGGTGTCTTTCAATTTGCTTAGTTTAGGAAGTTCTCTAATTCTACATTACAATTAACAAGATGCTTCCAAAACCTCTGTTGCAGACAAAATAAGTAAAGGTTATTATCATTTTACCTAAGGAGAATTTAGAAGAAGGATGCTCTTTCTTGCACGTGATTTTCTAAATTTACCCCATAATTAGCTGTAAAAATGAGATTAGAAACTCCTATCTCTGACAACCAAATTGTTCCTTAATCTAAACTGCAATCATTATAAAAATTTAAGGCTTGAAGATCCACCATTGTTTTAAATAGAATACAGAATAAAAACTATCATTCTCCATTTGAAAAATCACTGAAACCAATTGACCTATACTTTGCAGGCAATTGTGTTCATGGACTGTATTGTAGGTAGATAAAAATAGAATGTATAAAGTGATTAATTAAACTATAATCAGTAAACAATAATTCTAACCTTGCATATTAACTTTTTATCTCAGTGTGAATAATGGGTTCTAAGACACATGAATTACAGCTACCCGGAGTAAAATAAATTGGAATTTTAATTTGCTGTTCCTGTTTATTCTCACCAATGGAGGTGTAAGTTGAATGCCCTAAAAATATGTTTTCCAATTAGAAAATTTTAAATTCTTTATATTTAATGAGTGTCTCATATCACAAACATTAAATTTTTATTTCATTTGAATAAAAGTATTCCATCTGATCCTTAAAACAGACAAACTGTTCTTTACTATATCTACTTAAAAACTGTAGTGCCCGGCTAGCATGGTTTAGTGGTTGAGTGTTGACCTATGAACCAGGAGTACCTGGTTCAATTCCCCATCAGGACACATGCCTGGGTTATGGCTGGATCCTCAGTGTAGTGTGTGCAGGAGGCAGCTGATCAATTATTCTCTCTCATCATTGGTGTTTCTATGTCTCTCTCCCTTCTTTCTGAAATCAATAAGAATCAATAAAATACCTTTTTTTAAAAAAAATTGTAGGAACTGAGGATATGAGAGTTTAAATAATCAAGCTAGAATGTTAGAACATCCAGGGTGGCAACTTGAGTTTCTCTCACTCCCAAACTATATAAAATCAAGGCATAAGATGGAGAAAATTCCAGATTACAGAGAATTTTAGAAGTTGGTTAATCAGCATAGAGAGTGGACTCTATATTTTATTTAAAAGGAGAAGAATACAATCCTTTAACAGAAATGTGATGAAATGTGTTTAGATGACCTCTCTTCTGGAGCACTTGGAGGTAGAGGTAGAGCAAATTCAGAGGAAAGCTCTGCCAGGGGGCTGTACATTTGAGGCAGGATATTAAGGAGCTAGGACAATTCCTTGGCAAGTGGAATAGGGAAACTGAGACAAGATAATTAAACAAGGTCAAACAATTTGAACAATTTACCGCCAACTAATGAATCATAAGATCTTATCTTCCCTAACCAAGGACACTTGAAAGCAAATGGTTTAGACTTCTGCTTTCTAACCAGAGAATAGATAGCTTAAATCTTCCTGGTCAGGGAGATGGTAACAGAGATCCAATTAGTGCCATTTGTGCCAGCCATACTCAAGGATGGATGAAGTCAGCAGAACAGATAACAATCCCCCTCCCGCCAACTGCAGCCAAACAGACCCCTGATAAAGTATAACAGTGGAGCTGACCAGACAATGATCCCAAACTCCCCTATGTGCTCATTTTAATGCATCTGCATACTGAAGAATGTACCTGGAAGGCTAATGAATATTCTGTTAAGACCCTCCCCTGAGACCTTCCCTAGGATTCCTGCCCATAGAAGAGAGATAAAAACCCTTAAGGCAAAGGATGCTAGCACGGGCTTTCTCTCTCAAGCATGCCCATGCCCTTCTTCCCCTCTCAGGTGCGCATCTTTACTTCTCTCTCCTAAACTCTAAGGGTCCCCATGAGACTTGCAGCCAGGGTAGTGGCAGGCAGCAGCAGCTCATCCTAGGCAAACTCCCTGAAGACCCCCATTTCTCTGACTTTTCTGTGAGCTAACAGGAGCCCCACCACGGCTCACTTTTTTCCTGTAACATTTCTAGGGAGCCAGCAGAGCACCACGTAGGTTCTCCTGCTGCTTCTTCCACCATGAGCCCTTCCTTAGTTTCACTATTCCCAGCTTTAGTAAATGTACTCTCAAAATCACCTGGACTTGTGCTGTGAAATCTTTCCTGCACAAAGTCAAGAACCCACACACTACAGGCCGACCGGAGGCAGACCTGCTCCAGGCCCAGTCCCTTCCCAGTGACACAATTGAACCTCTAAAATAAATCTTGTACCTGGAAAGAAAGTACGAGTATAAGTAGAAGGTACAGAACAGGAAACCTGACCTCTGATTCCTCCCAGAGAAAGGTTTAGAGACTGGAGGATCAGTCTACAATCTAGCCTGTAGCTGCTTCTGCTCTAGTTGTGTTAGAGAGAAGCCTAATCTAGCTGCCCAGTGCACAGTATAACTCCTTAAGTCTCTCTTAAGGGGGATAGTGGTAGGCACCGATGAGGTGTAGGAATCAGGAAATGAGTGCCTTGCTGATAGCAGGGCAGTCATAGGACCTGTTTAGATTCCTTATCTCTGAATAAACATCTACTCCAATGGATGCCTTAATCCATGGAGAACAACAACGGAATATCAGCTGGATAACCATTGGAATGGTGCTTATGACATTCTAGGAAGATTCCTATATCCTTTTAATCCTCATACAAAATTTATTAAGATTTGACTTTATGTGTCGATTTCTTTATATGTGTAGGCATACAAACATGCATGTGTGAAAATAAGACACCTATAATGTCTCTCTATAGACATTTTACATTCTCAGCACATTTGAACGTTAAAAATCTAGATAACCTTTAGCTAGTTAACTAAGCAAAGAAGCTGTTTTACTCTAATACATAAAAGAAAACAGTTTATTTCTCAATAACATTTCCTAAGTATTGTCAGTACTAGCCTAATTTTCACCATGATTTGTTTGTTTGAAGGTGGTGGAGATATTGGCATGTGCATTATTAAGATAGTCTGAATATGGTAATTTTTATAATGAGATTTATTGTATACGCCTCCTGGAATAAAAAGAGGACAGCTCTACTCTAAAGCATTTAAATAGCTGTAGGATAGTGAGATTCCATTATTTTTAATGAAACTAAATTTGTATTCTGTTCATTAGAATTCTGAATGAGTTGAAGAAACAAGTTCTTTTCTTACAACACTCATGTAATGAGATGGTATATGAAACATTCAGCTTTGTGGGGTCAAATTCATGGATATAATTTAAATGAATATAAATTAATAGCAAATGCCCCATCAAAGAATGCAGGTGATATTTTTTCCTGCAGTTTTTGGTAATTCATGATTTCATGGCACATGTCTCAGTTTGACAAGATTTTATCAAGTGAATGGGGAGCAGCAGCTAACATTTGAGAGATTAAAAAGGCTTCCTGTTTTTCACTCACTTCTCTAGTGCCTGGTGTAGTGTTTTGCATATGGTAGACCTATAATAAATGCCTGTTCAATTAAGGCAAAGTAATTTGAAATCCAATGGGACTGAGTTACAATGTGATTGATCAATAATTTGTCCATAAACACTGAACCAGTGTCAAAATAAATGGTTTTTATTTTCATTTGCTAATTTACCAAAATGGATCTAAAATATCCCTAGGGCAATTTACCCTGTTTCACTTATTTATTTTAAATATGTTTGAAGTAACTGATGAGACACAGTAAACACAAAGGACCATGGCAATCTTCTATTTTTTTTCTTTGATTCTTCAGTCCTCAATTGCATTTATTATGGTAGTTTACCTTGTTGACCTCAGCCTTTTAATTTTTCCTTTCTGCTCATTACCAGCTCCATGTAGAATCTTACCACTAAATATTCGTAATCTAACTCATCTAGATTGAATTTATTTATATTTATACCTAAAATTTTAACTAACGCCAACTACACTTACGTTGACTTTGAGAGTTTTATTAATCACACACCACATTATTCTACAGTAAAGTTGATCTTTCCCCTATTTTTTTCTTTGTATCTTTCTTTGGAAGCAAAAGTATAGAAGCTTAACTTCACCAAGCTTGCAAAATTAGATATATCTTTGCCCACAGTATGTTCTCCTTTTAAATATAGAGATAAATTGGAAAGGGTGTACACTTCACTGAATTTGTTGAATGGTAGAATAATTTTATACAGGGTGGGGCAAAAGTAGTTTTGCAGTTGTTCACATGGAAAATAATCCTATATAATAAAAGCCTAATATGCTAAGTGCTTGGTCGTCCAGTCGTCCATTCAACCAATCAGAGCGTCATATGCTAATGATACGTTAAGGCTGCTCAACCGCTTGCTATGATGTGCACTGACCACCAGAGGGCAGACACTCCAACCAGCAGGTTAGCTTGCTGCTGGGGTCTGGCCGAATGGGACTGAGTGAGAGGGGCCAAACACACTCTGGAGCCCTCCTGCGGTCCCTCCCCAGCTGGCCAACCTCCCACATCCCTCCCCGGCCCCAATCGTGTACCAGTGGGGTCCCTCAGCCTGGCCCATGCCCTCTCTCAATTCTGGACCCCTTGGGGGAAGTCGGAGAGCCTGTTTTGGTCCTATCCCGCTCAATGAAGGAGCTGTCCTCTGGTGGTCAGTGCACTCCCACAGGGGGAGCGCCGCTCAGCCAGAAGCCGGGCTAACAGCTGGCAAGATCAGTTGGACATCCCCGAGGGTTCCCGAACTGCGAGAGGGCACAGGCTGGTCTGAGGGTCCCCCCTCCCCCACTCTGAGTGCACGAATTTCTGTACCAGGCCTCTAGTACTATAATAAATAAATAAAAATAATAATACAAGAATAAACTCTTTGTTTAACATACTCACAACTGTCAACCTACTTTTGCGCCATCCTCTATATTCACAATATTGTGAGGTACATATTACTATCCCAGAAATTAAACTATGTTAAATATTTGTCTTGGATCACCAGATAAACGAAATGTGTAAATGTAATTTTAGAAACTTTTCTATACAATGCCAAAGGGTGTGTTATTTCTACCATACCAGATAATTTAAATATTGTTATAAAATAGAACTGAATGCAAATCTATCTGGTAAATCCACTTTTTGGTCAGTGCATTTTTGATTCTTCGAATACATTGATTTTGATGACTTACACATAAAATGGGATATATTTTACTTTTATCTTGTAGTAGTCATAAACATAATAATTACTATGAAATATTCCTTCCCAGTTCTTTTTTTTTGTTATTGTTAAAATATATTCCATTGATTTTTTACAGAGAGGAAGGGAGAGGGATAGAGAGTTAGAAACATCGATGAGAGAGAAACATCGATCAGCTGCCTCCTGCACACTCCCCACTGGGGATGTGCCCGCAACCAAGGTACATGCCCCTAACCGGAATCGAACCCGGGACCCCTTGAGTCCTCAGGCCGACGCTCTATCCACTGAGCCAAACCGGTCAGGGCCCTTCCCAGTTCTTAACTGTCTGACAAACAAAGGAAGAAGAAAATTCTAAGAACAAATTGAATCTTGGGTGGAATTCTTAAGTTATTTATTCTTCTTCAGATCATTTTTTTTTATCAACACATTTTGCTTACTACATATGAGCTACTGAAAGTCACAAAGAACTTAAGGTGCAGAGACTTTTTCTAGTATGTTCCCTCAATGGATAATCTAATTAACTGACATGTATGTCTATGTGCCCTTTGAATCTTAGAGATGTTCTCATAAACAAAATAAGTTTTATTAACATACAATTTATGTCACAAAACTTTATGTTTGGTACATACTTCTAAGACCATAAGAATCCTGAAGAAAATTTTACATATTTATAGTCAAGTATGATGTGCTTACTTGGAAATACCCTTCATTTATCATTTTAGACCACTCTGAAACACATTTTTTGCACGAAATGTTCATTCCGTGCGATTTTATGTGATACTCACTATTACTACCCTAGTATAACACCTGACAAGCAAACAGTTTCTTAAATAACAACTAACTGGAAGGCAGATACCTTTTTCAGCTTACAAAGATTTGAAATTCTGTTATTAGGAAATCTATTTTACAACACATTTAGAGCTTCTGAAACAAAATTATTTTCAAGTTAAAAAAAGACTTTTATTAAAGTGATTTATAAATAAACTAAACAAGACATTGTTTGATCAAAAAACAAACACCCCAAATTGAGGACATTATTAGTGTAATAACTCTTTGTGACATGTATATGCAAGGCAAGTTTTACCCTTTTATGAATTTTCCAATATGATTTTGTAGGGAAGGACTGTGTTAATAGTAAAATAAGAAAATCAGCTATGCCAGTTATCGCCCATGAATTATAACATGAAATTAAATGAGCAAAGTTCGATGCATGGGATGAGGCTCAGCCTGGTATCTACATAAAATAACATTAAATAAAATAACACAACCAATCATTGATATATTTACCAAATTACTGGCACTGTGTGGCCAACAATTTCCTCAGGACTCTCAGGAACTACACAGAGATCCTTACACGGATCTTTGGTGAGTGACCTCTGTGATTCTGTAAATACTTTTGTCTCCCACTCAGCATACTAAGGTCATCACGAATAAACTCTCCGTCTCTAAAATTAAAACTCATCTCATTTACATTGAATCTTCCTTCATCTCCTTCTCTACAATGTTGATAAACATTTCTCTTTTAAGACAAATATCCCCACTACTCTTGGTCTCTTCTTATTCATATATATCAATCCAGAACAGCAATGTTCAACCTTTTTCATCTCATATCACACATAAACTAATTACTAAAATTCTGTGGCACACCAAAAAAAATATATTTTTTGCCAATCTGCAAAAAAAAAAATAGGTATAATTTTAATTCATTCACAGCAGACAGCTATTGCTGTGTTGGTGGTTGTCATATTTTTATTTGACAATCTAAGGGAAAAGAGATCCGTTCCCTTGACTAAATAGGCATTTCATCTTTTAAAACTTTGTGGCACACCAGTTGAAAATCACTGATCTAGAACCTTGTCTGTTTTCTATATCAGTGATAATTTCAATGTCTTCCTCTCTATTAGTCCTTACTTTAGCATCTAAGGTTTCTTACTCCTTCAAAATGTGGTAGTCATCCAGGATCTGTCCTCTACTCTGTAGACTTTCCAAGGATAACATTATTCATACCATGTTCAACCTGTACCTCTTTACTGATAACTTCCAGTCTAGTAGCTTGAGCTAGGTCTCTTGCTGAATTCAACCACTTGCTGAATATCTCCATTCTCTTGAAAGATTCACAGGCATGTCATACTCAATATTTCCTCAAAAACATAACTCTTATTCTTCCCTAAAACCCTGTTATTCCTTCATCATTTTTTATGTTGGTAAATGCAGTCCAACAAGCTTTAAACAAGGAAATAATCCCCAATGTGTCCTTTCTTTTTTCTTTTTTTTACTTCATTTCTGTAATTAAGAATGAAGTTCTGAAGTTCTGTCTGTCCCTCCACCTAAGGCTCACATCTGCTTATACCTCATTCTATTGTCTTTATCATCTGTACTAATTAGTCTTCTAGTTTCTCTCTATATATCTAGTCTTGCCCCTCTAGAGTTTATGTTCTACATTGTTGTCCATAATATATTTAGAAAAATTGCAATTCTGATAATCTTATTCCCCATTCTTAAACGCTTTGATACTCTTCATTTTCCATAAAATAAAGTGTAAACTAATTCACCTGATGCACAAGGCTCGGTATACTCTGGCCTCTGCCTCAGTATCTAGCACAATTTTTCAAGAATGACCCCCCAAGAGTCCTAGCTGGTTTGGCTTGGTGAATAGAGGGTCGGCCTGCAGACTGAAGGGTCCTGGGTTTGATTCCGGTAAAGGGCACATACTGGGGGTTTCAGGTTCAATCCATAGTAGGGGGCGTGCAGGAGGCAGCCGACCAATGATTTTCTCTCATCATTGATTTTTGTATCTCTCTCTCACTTCTCCCTTCTTCTCTGAAATTAATAATATATATATATATATATATATATATATATATATATATATATATATATAATGAATGACCCTAAGAACCAAGCTATTTCATGCTTTTATGTTAGTTTCTCAGTGATTTTTGACAAGAGATATGTTCAGCCAACATTCATAAAGCCAAACACTATACTGAAGAAAATGTGGCAGAAACAACAAATTGGCTACCAAAATATGTGCTCCTTACCTAGCACAGAGTTATCATTAGAAAATCACCTTGCATTCAGTTTGACCATGACATAGTACTCACCAATGGACTGGAAGTAAAATTGGTGTGTGACACTTTCGAGTCAAGTCATTAAAGGATCTTTGTGCCTTTTCTATGCTCTTTTCCCCCTCCCATTGGCCATATGCAAAGAACAATGGGTTCCTAGGGGAAGCCAAAGCCATAGATGAAAGAAGCATGAATTCTGAGTATTTGCATGGAGAAAGCTGTCTGCTAATAAGGATCACCCACATTGGACTATTAGTTGAGGCAGATATAAGCATCTGTTGTGGAAGACTACTAACATTTTATGCTATATTTGTTACAATAGTGTGACCCTAATAATACAAGAGACAAAAATGAATCAAGTAAAATGGAATCCCTGGCATTAAGAAGCTCTCAGTGTAGTTGTACAATACTTTCCCATAATGTTAGTCAATGTAATTTTAATAGCTGTATAATATTACACTTAGACTACAGAACATCATTCATTCATTCTCGTAATAGCAGGCATTTAATTTCTAACTTTTCACAATGACATAAAATGACTAAAGCTTTAAGGTATATAATTTGTTTCTTTTTCCATTTTATTTCCTTAGTCTAACTCCCTTGAATAGAATTGCTGATCAAAGATTAGAAGATTTAGGCTGAATTTTAAAACTATGGTTTGATCCATTATAAAAGCCGAACTCATGAAAATATCTGAGTTGGAATTTTGACTGATTCTAGGAGATGGGCTTTTAAAGATTATAACATAAATATGCAACATTTTTATTTAATAAAATAAAAATGATTTATGGCATTTAAAAATCAAGCTATGGTGTCTCATAAATGCCTTCTATTTACTGAAACACACCCATTTTCATAATCATCATCAAAATTATTAAGCTCACACCCTAACCGGTTTGGCTCAGTGGATAGAGCATCGGCCTGTGGACTGAAGGGTCCCAGGTTCGATTCAGCTCACGGGCATGTACCTTGGTTGTGGGCACATCCCCAGTAGGAGGTGTGCAGGAGGCAGCTGATCAATGTTTCTCTCTCATCGATGTTTCTAACTCTCTGTCCCTCTCCCTTCCTCTCTGTAAAAAATCTATATATATATATATACATATATATATATGTATATATATATATATATATATATAAATTATTAAGCTCACTAATCTTGATCAGTTACATGTTATGCCAGAGGTGATCCATAGTCTAGAGTTTAAAAAGTGATTTTTGTCTTAATACTTGTTTAAAAAGGTTTCCAATAATCAAAATATATATAAATATGAAACAGCTTATCAATGTGCCATTTAGAGGGGAGTAGTAGACTCCCTTGCAATATCTGAATTACTATGATATTCACTAAAGTCAAATAAAGCTGACAAGTTAGGTTCTAAAATCCCAGGAAATAATCACAGTTTGTTAGTAACATTATTTGTCTCTTCTCACTTCTAAGCACTAATTGGTATAAAGAGACCAAGACATTGCAGAACTATAATAATAGTAGTATGTAAATATTTCAGATCTGGTTGAAAAAATACTGCTGTTTTCTTTTTTTCTTTTTTTAAATATATTTTATTGATTTTTTTACAGAGAGGAAGGGAGAGAGATAGAGAGTTAGAAACATCGATGAGAGAGAAACATCGATCAGCTGCCTCCTGCACATCTCCCACTGGGGATGTGCCCGCAACCCAGGTACATGCCCTTGACCAGAATCGAACCTGGGACCCTTCAGTCCGCAGGCCGACGCTCTATCCACTGAGCCAAACCGGTTTCGGCTGCCATTTTCTTAAATTTTATTTTTGCTGGCAAACAAATTTAAAGGATTTGAAATAATCCTTTATAAATACAGACCTGAATTTCAAGATTTAATAAAAAATATTCTGATGTCTGATTATAGTTTATTATTTGAATACAATACAGATAGTATTCACATAGCTTTTATTTTTGATCTAATATACCCCCTATTATAAGATAAAATTGTGAACAAGTTACATGTGTGCACAAGTTCACGATGGGGGTGAACTCCTCCTTGACTTTCAAATTCAATGGTAATCAAGGTGGATTGACTCTCTGCTCTTCACCCCACCGACAGGCTTCTGGATTCATGTGTTGATTTATGCCAGCTCAATCTTCTGATTTCTCTCCAAGATGTTCAATATACAGAACCTTCATTATGAACTATAGTTTTCTCATCATTATAAGAAACACAAGTTAAGTAAGCTTTCCTCAAACAGCAGTGATTGCTTTCAAGTTCCTGAACATGCTGCCTGTGGTGGGCTTGACAAGAAGGATTGATTTATCACTTTTAAATAGATTCTTAATCTGCAAATCAATAGAAGTCTTTCACGTCAGCAGTGGTACAGGGTGAAAGACTCCTGCTTGAAAGCAGAATGAGCCGAGGCTGCCTTTCTTCCTTTAATACACTCAGATTGCAACTGCGCTTTTTCCTTTGCTTGGATTACTTGCTGAACTCCACTGGGTGGGAGTGTCTGAGATGAGTCTGGTTTCTCCATAAATCAAATCAGGGAGTGAACCTTAATCTGCTATGCCTGTTATTTCAACACAGTCATTCTCTCCATTATGTAATGAGAAGGTTAAAATGAAAACATTCTTTGGTTGCTAAATAAATAAATAAACAAATAAATGTGAAAACACACAGGAAATGGCCATCACTTTTGGAAGAAAGATGTGGAGAACATTATGTACTGATGTGACACAGTGTTTCTTGGTTTCAGAATTAGTAGACATTTTGTGAATTTAAATATTGGATAATTAGCTTAGTAAAGCCTATCAAAGAATGAAATTAAAACGCATTGGCTCAATTCCACTTATGTCATCTACTCTTCATACTTTAACATGGGTGCAGTAAATTTTATTTTATTCTATTTTGTTTTTAATCCTCACTTGAGGATACTTTTCCATTGATTTTCAGAGAGAATGGGATGAAGGGGGAGAGACAGAGAGAGAGAGAAACATCGATGTGAGAGAGACACATCAATTGGTTGCCTCCCACATGCTCCCCGGGGACGGTGTGAGCCTTTGACAGGAATCGAACCTGGGACCCTTCAGTCCGCAGGCTGATGATGCTTTATCCTCTGAGCCAAACTGGCCAGGGCAATAAGGGTGCAGTAGATTTTAAATACCTCTTCTAACGGGAATATCTTAGGCAGTTCAGAGGTCTGTCATAAGTTCTCAGGAACTCTGGAAAGAAGGCACATCAACCTCAATGATCATCAAATGATTCTTAAATTTTTTCTAGCATTAGTGATAATTAAGATAAAACAAACAAAGAACCCTATAACAATTTTCTGGTATAACATAAGCATTTTGTAATTGTTTACATTTAATTTGATGAATCTGTAACAATTTTTTTCCTGAAATAATTTGAGCTAAGTAACTGCATGGTTTTGTAAAGTCCTTAAAAAAAGGAATGGTAGTGGCATTTCCACTTCAGTTATACTGTTGATACTAAAAAGGAAACTTCTAAATGATAGTAGATGAGAAACCTAACTTTAACTTTGAAAACTTCTGAGAAAGTACACTCATATTTTAGCCAAATAATAGTTTTATTTAAAAGAGAATGAGAAAAAAATTGACTCAAATTTAGGTAAATGGGATTTCTTTTTTTCTTTTTTTTTTTCATCTTAAAAAGTGTTTTATTTAGGCTGGACTTAAAGAAGCCATTTTGTCTTTTTCTTCTTCTTCCTTTTGTTTTTAATTTTTTTCCAGTCTTATTAAAAAGACCAATTCTTTTATTTTCTTTTTATAAAATATATTTTTATTGATTTCAGAGAGGAAGGGAGAAGAAAAGAGAGATAGAAACATTGACGATGAGAGAGAATCATCGATTGGCTGCCTCCTGCATGCCCCCACTGGGGATCAAGTCTGGAACCCGGGCATGGGCCCTTGACTGGAATCAAACCTGGGACCCTTCAGTCCACAGGCCAATGCTCTATCCACTGAGCCAAGCCAGCCAGGGCTCTTTCTTTATTGATTAAGGTATTACATATGTGTCCTTATCCCCCATTGCCCCCCCACCCTCTCCCTGTCTCATGCCCTCACCCCCGTGGTGTCTGTGTCCATTGATTATGCTTATATGCATGCAATCAAGTCCTTTGGTTGATCTCTCCCCCTTACCCCCACCCTCCCCTACTTTCCCTCTGAGGTTTGAGCATCTGATCGATGTTTCTCTGTCTTGGATCTTGTTGTTTTGTTGATGGTTTCTTTTGCTGTGCAGAAGCTTTTTATTTTGATTTAGTCCCATTTGTTTATTTTCTCTTTAGTTTCCATTGCTGTATCAGTGAAAATATTGCTTTGGCATATAAAACACCAATTCTTAATGACCTAGTTTTCCTCACCCACAATGCGGGAGAATATGAAGGTGAGATTGTGTATTGTGTTTTTACCTAAAGCTATGTTTGGTGACAACCTCTTCCAGTGGGAAATAAAACTTATATTTAAAGAATTGAATCTATTTGTGAGAATCTCCACTTAAAAATATATCACCCACCAGTAGATGAGTGGATAAAATAACTATAGTACATTTACACCATGGAATACTATGCAGCTGTAAAAAAGAAGGATCTCTTATCCTTTGAGATAGCATGGATGGGCCTGGAGAGTATTATGCTAAGTGAAGTGAGCCAGTTAGACAAAGACAAATATCACACAATCTGATTTATAAGTGGAACCTAAAGAACAAAATAAACTGACCAAGAAAATAGGGCCAGAGGTATGGAAGCAGGGAACAGAATAACAGACCTCAGTTGTGAGGGTAGGGTGGAGGGAGGAGACAGGAAGAGACTAAAGAACATATATGTATATATGCATAACCCATGGATACAGACAATGGCATGAGAAATACCTGGGGTGGGGGTTACGTGGAGGGGAGCAAAAAGGGAGAAAATGGGAGACGTGTAATACTGTCAACAATAAAATGAAAAATATATGCATTACTCATCTAGGTATTAAAATAAAATAGGGCTAAAAGCAGAAGAAAAAAATCAAACCTTGTTACAAATGTTTGGTTAGTCTTTCTAGTGCCTTCAGTACATCTCTGATATACCCTGGTCCTTTATACTGGGAGATGCCAACGTTATCACCCTTCACACATGACCTTCCTGACCTTATTACAATGCATAGAACCTCCTGGAGGCCAATGAGCAAGTATAACTCCAGACCATATGTATATGATTTATCCTTGCATGTTCAGGTCATACAAAGGTGGTGGCTATGTGGTGGTCACTAAGTATAGGGCGTCTAAATAAATTCACAGTGCAAAATCTCTATTGAAAATATTTTCATGGTATGGAAGTATACATGTTCATGCATCTACACATAATATATGGACTTGAAGATATGCCACAAAGAGTGTACCAGAAGGTCTTTGAAGGAGTTTATGCCAGTGATTGACCCTAACAAGACAGCCAAAGCATAGAGACCTAACCTTCTTGCATTTTCTTATTCATCTTCTTAGTCCAATCAGTATCTCAGGAAAACATTTCCATGGCACACCTCGTGGTGTACCTCTGATGTCCTACTTTACATTGCCTTTACTTCACATTCATGAGGAGGCATGGGGAGGTTCCTATTTCTCTTCAATTATCCATATTTTAATTAGATAAAAAAGTTTTATTTTGTTTGAAAACCAGAAATATTCTTTCCATCTGAATGACCTAAACAACCTTCACCTTTAACCAAGAAAGTGGAGAGACACTTTATGGCTTCAATACCTGTAAGTAAACAAGATGGGCCATGACTATTCAAGAAATTCAAGACAATGATTATAGCCTTAGTGAAAAGTATGTAATGATAATTCCCAAGAGCCCAACATTGAGTTACAAATTGACATCACTTTATGCATTAGATATTGTCTTATAAAAACTTGTCTGGTTTTTTAAACATGATTCTGACTCTATGTGGGACATATACTATTTGGACCCTAAAGAAATTTAACACATATATCTAAAGCCCAGAATTCACTGAAATAAACATTCTGTTTTTATTAAAATTAAAAGCAGTCTGAGTATCTGATTATTTCATAAAATCACAGGTAGAAATAAAAAAAAGTGATTAAAATATTTAGCTCCACAGCATTCACATTCCAGTTTTCAAGTATTTAATAGCTATGTGCCATTAGTGAAGTAATTTATTTTCTCTTTCTCAGTTTATGCATTTGTACAATGAGAATAATAGCAAGGTCTTGAGGTCTATCTCATATAGTTGTTAAGAGGATTAAATGAGATAATTCATGTAAGGTCCTTAGCACACAGTAAATGCTTAATATATGCCAACTATTTTACTAACTTTATGGTAATAGCTAATTAACTGGATTTTGATTGGGACACTTTATTGCCCTTATTAAAATATACATTAATCTATCATCTAATATTTATTGGCAAGGCACTCTGGTAAGTATTGTATTCTTAAAATCATTTGCCATAAATAATTATCAGATCATTGTAAATTCTGACTTCTTGAGGCCTGAATAGTTAAGTAGTTACTCTAATTATGCAAAGCTCCAAGGGTACAGACAAACTCATGACCTGGAAAACGAACATGCTTCTGAGGTCAGTCAACAAATGATATGAAAGATACTACAGCTTAAAGGTGTTTTAAAATATTGCACACCAGTAAAGAGTCCTATGACTTTCATAAATGAAATCTGTGGCCTTCATATACTACTATAATTCAAAGTGATAAAAAGCATTTATTTTGGGCCAGGGATTGTGCTGAAGCTTTATGTACACGGCTGCATTTAATTCATAATTTTCCTATTAGAAGAGTATAATCATTATTTTACAAATAAGAAAATTAAAGTCCAGAGAGATTAAAGAATATATTTTCATGGCACAGAGCTGGTGGCAAAAACTGAAATTTGATGGTAGTTTGTAACTTAACACATGTCACTGAACCATGCTATCTCTCAAATACCTATTCCTTATTGGAGAGAACATTCTGGTGTCAACTTACACCATGGGCATGTGTACATAGCGGCAAAGGTCTCCGAGTCACATATGTGCATGGCAAGACCTCAGCCATGTAACTTAGATCACTGCTCCTTACTCAATGAGCACATCAATAAATTGAATCACTACTCATACAATCTTCATGATGCTAAATGAACACTGTAGGCTCTTGGTGTTAGAGAATTTAGCATTTATGGTTTTAATTATCTTATAGAGATTTAAAGGGTCCACAGATTCTAGTAATTTGCAATTTGAATATGTACTGCCACGATAGTATGTGACTTGTTTAGAAAGGGTAGGGACGTAGCTGAAACCCTATCCACACTTTTACATTTTATTCTACAGTATTTCTGTGCATAGTTGACTTGAACAAAGTGATTTTTTTAACAATTTCTATGATGTTAGACTTTTTAAATAGAAAATTACCCTGCCAAGAAAAATTACTAAAGCTGCTCTGAAAGAATCACTCAAAATTTTCAGTTACTCTATACTGTATTTTTGGAACATTTAGTTATTTTGAGTATATATGAATGAATTATTCTTATGAAGCTATTAGTGTATCGCAGATTAAGATTTGAGTCAGATTTTTTAAATAATATCATTCAATGGTTACCCTGTGTATTAATAAAATGAGAAATCATAATCTGTTTTAATTAAAAGATGAAAAAAATCTTACATGGTTAATCAAATCAATAATAATAACAATGCTTTCAAAATACACTGAGATTTACAGTTTAACCAGTTATATTTTGTTATCATTTAATTTCATTCTTGAAACAACCAGGTGAGATAAATGAAATTATAATGATCCTATGTTTGAAGGTGGCAAAATGAGACTGAAAAGTGTTGAGTAACATGCCCTGAGCTCATTTTATTCATTAGGAAACTGAGATTCGGGGTGATTGAGGAATTTTCCTAAGATTGCAGAGCTAATAAGTAGGGAAGAAAATCAAAATTAAAAACCATATATTTGGAACTTTAATCAGCAAAAGATAAAATCAAGAAAAACAATGAAAAGATATAAATTCTTATAGAATCAAGGTTTGAAGAAAAGGAAAAACATGAAAGTGTTGGAATTCCATAAAAGTGAAATGGTGAGATAAAGACAAAAATTAATCTTGAAATGAAGTAAATTGAAAAATAAATGCCAGGAGGAGAAAGTAGGAGAACCTAAAGGGTAAATATGCAAGCATCCCAAAAGGTAGAGAAAATAACACAACTTTGTTTTCATAAATTATTTACTTCAGGACCCTGTTCCATCTTATAAAGACATAGAGACATTCAGCCTTTGGTTTAGAAGGAATTAATAGCCATGAGCAGCCCAGACAGCAGCCCTCTCCTGTCCCAGGAGCTAATGACCTTTGCATAAAGGCCTGTCACCAAGTAGCAGTGGCTTAGTGACAATTAGGTTGGGAGGGGAACATGGCTTCAAGAATAAGTCACAAAGCTAAATGAACAAAGTTAAAGGGACTCTTCCTGTGTTTACTGAAGATGCCAATTTATGCTTTAAAATATAGTTTAGCAAGAACAATCTTACACAGAATCCCTGGCAGAAAATGCTACCATTTACTGAAATTCATGTAAATTATTAAACACTTGGCATAGACTCATTTATGTTGAGCAGAAGCAAGAAGATTAAAAAAGAAGTCCCACATGTACACAGCAAGAATGTAAATTAAATCTGCCTGTAGCAGAGCCCTTCAATGCAGTTACTTCTTTAGGAATATTCCCTGCTCTGGTCTATTTTTCTTGATAAGCACCCAGAGTATAAAATGTGCTCGCTGTAGAATCTAAAGTAACCATAATAGAAACAGTTCTTTGACTTTCCTCCAGTAATATTTTTTCTATCTTGCTTTCTCTCATTAAAACATTTATATTTGTGGGTCAACCCAAGAAACTAAATGGTAAATATATGAAAGTTTTCACAGAAACATGAAAGAATTACATGAAAAATTTTTGGAGCAAAGCTCAGGATATGAAAGAAAACACTTTAAAAATAGCCATATCCATGTTACATAACAATATTATTTTGAATGCATTCTAACTTTGTTTCTATTGAAAGAGATTTACTTTAAGACTAGGCAGAAAATGAGAAAGTTAGGTAATAATAATAGAGTTCAAAAATACACATATTTTTTCACCAGACAATATTATATTTCAATTAAGTCTTTTTACAGCAAAGAATGTATGCTAATATGAACATTGTGTTTGTAGTTTATGTTGAGTCAGAAAATGGGGACATCTGTAATAGTGTCAATAATAAAGTTTAAAAACCCCACAAATTTATTATAATGCCTCTTTGGCTATATATCATTGAAGGTTCACCAGAAGTATCATTTTCTATTAGAATTTTAAAAACACATAAAAATTATCTGTATCAATACAATAGAGAGGAAACAACCATATTCTCAAAAATATGTATGTTATTTTCATGAGAAAATATTATCAGAATTAAGGAAACTACCCAGATCATTAATTCTTCACAACTAGCAACCCCTGGTATACACCTGCCTTCTTGAGATGAAAAAAAAATTCCCCTTCAATTTAGATTTTTAAAAAAGTATATTAAAAATTGTCATCTCTGTTTACTATTATTAGTTTTACTATTATTAATTTTAAATCAAGGATGATCTTGAAAGAAGTAAAATAGGATGATACATTTCTTAAATAGTTTCTTTACTTCTCTTACATTTACCTTCAAAATTTCACTTTTTCTACACTCCTACATAAATTACAAAGTCTTATCAAATTAGTAAATCTACTGATATTGTTTTCACCTGTAAAATTTATTATAGAAATAGAAAAATGAGAAAGGAGCACTTGTTTTCCATTCAACTTGTGTTGCATATTTATAATAGATTAGTTTCATTAGTATAGAGACTTAAAATAAATCACAATTTGGCCAAAAATAATGCTATTTTTGGTGATCCTATGTAATATTTGAATTTTAGATGAAGTGGATGTGATTCCAACATGACCAATTAAAAACGAAGAAATTAGAAAAATAGTGGAGTTTTAAAAGTTAACTTTCATATTCTATTTACTAGAACATTTATAAATAGGTGGAATGATGAAATTTTGAAGAGGGAGGGATTCTACCAAAGAGTAGAATGCAGGATGATATATATTAAAGTCTTGTTTATTAAGAGGAGAAAGAGAAAAATGTTCCATTTATGTGATCCACTGTTAGATATGTTTTGTGTCTACTGCTTTTCATTGGGATCTTCAGGGTACAGCCAGCTTAATGTATTATAATGGAGGGGAGGGAGAGAAAGATTTGCCTAAACCATTTTCCTAAAAACGTTTCCATGTCTAAGGGGAACACTTGAGAGTAGCTATATATTTCTTCAAACAAAATTTCTGTTCTATGTTCCAGATACTTGAACATGTCTTTCACTTTATGCCTGCCAATTAAATGCATGGTTTCATATTGAAATACAAGGGAAATTACAAGCAAAACTTGCTTGAATTTTATTTTTCATCACTTTGGCTAAAATGATGAGAGGTGAGGGTTGAAGATGAGTAAATGTTGACACTATGAGGACATGTTTTCTCTCTCTCTTTTTGTTTGTTGAGACCATCCATTCCTCAAATAATAGTAAACAGTGGCTCTGGGAATATTTAGCTATTCTCCTCTTAAAAACCTCCCCCAATTGTGCAAGAAAAATCTCTCAACAATACCTGATAACAATAGGAAGAGTTGTCCCTGTTGGAATTACAGAGGTAAAGTAACAGGGCTGGGTACATTTTGTTTGTAAGTTCATGCCAAGAGAAATCTTCACCCAAAGAAAAGTTTCATTCATTGATGAAAATCTATATTCCCTCTCTCACCTTTTCATACTCATGATTTTTTTAACTTTATTAATGCTAGAAGAACATAGATTTCATGGCCTTCATGCTGAGATAACAGTAGGTAGTAGATTATATCCTTGAGAAAACATTTTTATTTCAATAGATTATCAATTCTTGCTATTCTCTGGTTGGATATATACACAAGCCAAGAAGCAGGGATAATTAAAGGCAACCTCCCTCAGTTCTACCTCACAGACTCTTTTCAAGCTTTAAAATACTCCTCTCTATGTTTAAAGAATGAGCAAAAAATGGAGCAGGAGAGAGTGTGGCAGAATGATACATATTATGTGATTTCTATAACAAAACTGGATAAATGTCCAGACCCCACTATGATTTAGAGGTTTGGTCCTT